>NC_085137.1:451224688-451349688 GCF_035046485.1 Aedes albopictus | reverse complement strand
GCACCGTAGTCAGCCAGCAGAGCGCTGCAAAGATGATGTAAAACAGCATTAACGATCGGGGGAATACCTCCCGGTGGCAGTGCTGTCAGATTTGTGACGTTTTCGCATAGCAATGGCCGAAGAAAATTCTGTTCAATAGTTACAATGCTGGTTACCATGGTTCATGGTAAAGCCATGTTAACATTATTCAAAATGGACTCTAAAACTATTGAAAAACTCTATTGTATAAAATATTGCTACAGTACACTGCAACCCTAGATAGCGAAATTTTATACAACGTACACGTGATTCTCTGTTTCTGTTAATGTTTCCGTCCTTTATGTTCCATCTTTTCGTTTGACGTCTCCACTCATAGACATTTTAATTCAAACCTGTTTAGATGTGCCTAGGTGAAAGCTGTGTAAGTTTGTGCTCCGTCCAAAGTTTTAATTATTGTAAAAACGAATCAAGTCATTATGTCCGAAATTTGTATGTATAATTACAGTGTAATGTTGTTAGCCGTTCCATCAGTCCATGTCCAAACCCACTTGACCTAAAAACAACTTTTGATGTGAGTATTTTTGTACAACAAATGACTTGACTACTCAAACTTTGTATGTAAATTGTAGTTTGCCCTGAAGATGAGTGAATAAACGCTCGAAACGTCGGCTTTAATTAAAACAGTTGTTTTATAAGCAACCCGAGGACCGAAAATACGCCTACAATCGCTATCACGTACATTTTGCTTTCTTCGTTATATCGAAGTGTATGTATCTGTATCAAGTATGATATTCCGATTCAAACTGTACTTCTTTACGAACTCGAACAACGCAGAAATAGTTAAAGAACACCAAAATTAAGGTATAATTATATCTGATAAATAGAGTCGAAATAAGCTAGCAACAAAACATAGCATCAAAACATGAAAAATATGTTCAATCTCATCTGAAAACATGTGAAACATAAGCTGTAGTACACAGGGTCAAATATTTGCCCAAAAAGAAACGAACGCTCAAATATCTTGTTTGACTCGATCGAATTTTAATTAGTGTCGTCTAGGCGTGAAAATATGTTCATTGTGCAGCTTGCCTATTAAAATCGGTAACCCTTGCCGAATGGACATGGTTGACTGATCTGGTTGGCATTCGCTTTCATCATACATAATCATCTTGCTGCGAATACATTGTACCGCACCCGCATACTCAATTCTTCTCTCAATTTTCTTCTGCCAGCCTCAGTCACATGTAGGCATGCAGGCAGGCAGGACCCTTATGCAAATATTTGATGGCACTTGAGTTCAAGGAAGTGCGAAACGGATGATGGACGTCTAGAGAGAAAGAGTGAGAATACGCAATCGAAACAAGTGCATCAAGCACTCTTGGGCAACTTCGTAAGATACTGTGGGCAGGGTGGCCAGACCTACCGATTTCTCGGTAGTCCTACCGATTTTCGACATGCCTACCGATTCACAGACGCGAGCCCTGAAACTACCGATTTTTCAAATTTCCTACCGAAAACTAACGATTTTCCAGCTTGATAATCAACAATGTTAAAAAATCTTAATAATAAAGTTTTGGAACCAAAAAGATGGTTGACATGCATCTTTGAAAACAGATCCAAAAACTTTAAGAATAAAAGAACTGTCAGTTTTTGCCAAGAACTTCTGTGAAGGTATCTTCATAAATTCCTAGTGGGATTCCTCAATCATTTACTGTTGTGATTACTTCAGGATTCCTAGAGGAATAATCCCTGCTAGGAATCCTTTTAGGATTGCTCTAAAGATTCTTGGATATATTCCTTCGGGGATTCGTTTAGAGTTTTCAACAGGAATTCCTCTCGAATTGTATCTAGAGTTTCGTCCAGATATTCCTCCAGAGATTGCTCCACGCATTTTTCCAAGAATTATTCCAAATTGCTCAAGGAATTTCTGTTGGGATTGTTCGTCTAGGATTCCGACAGAAGTTCCCCTTCAAAAATGTTTACTACAATTCCTCCTGTGATTTCTTTAAGGATTCTTCCAATTTTTTTCAGAGGTCTCTAAGTATCCTTTATGGGGTTTTTAGAGAAATTTATCTAGGAACTTGTCTAGTACTGAGATTGCTTAATCAATTTTTGTTACTGAAATTCTTCTTGGGATTTTACATGGATTACTATAGAGATTCATCCAGAAATGTCTTCAGATAATGGTCTGAAAATATTACCGAAAAATGCGCCAAGAAAATTCCTCCGGAATTTTTTTTTCCGAAAATACCTAGAGGAATTCTTTCGGATATTGTTTAACTTTACCGTTTAACATAAGTAAGCTACGTCTCTTTTTTTAAGAGTTTGGCGGTATAATTTTTGAAAAAATATTTAATTGGACACTTGTAGAAATAATGGGGAATTGTTTTGGAATATTTCTGGTAGATTTATTCTTACAATTTTTGAAGAGTAGCTGTGGAAGTTTAAGGAGAAATTTTAAATAATCAGTGAATGTGTAACTCCCAAAGAACACTCTTGTCCTGGAGAAAATCCTGCCAATTACAATAAATGCTGAAGGAATTTATGATGTTATTTTTGGTGAATATTTTGGGTCAATTCAAAAGTTTTTCTTAAAAATTCTGGAAAAACTTTTGCTTTGGTATTTCAAACAAATTCTGAAAGCAATAGGTAGAGTTTTTTTTTGTTACAGTATGCTCATTTAAATTCTGATAGTGATTTTTTTCCTTGATACTTTTTATGACTAGCGGGAAGAACTTTTGCAGATAAAGATTAAACATTCATATAGTAACAGCAGGCAACTTAAAAATAAACCTTTGGCGTCATTCCTGAAGCAGATCTAAATTAGCTTTAATGAAGTTCGTCTAATTCTCAATGACATCTTTTGGTTATTTCTTGGAGTACAACGGAATCGAAAAACTTTAAACCCATACTTTCTAAACCTTGTTTTCCCATACTTTCTAGACCCTTATTTTCTTGAGAAATTTATCTGAAAATTGCTTTATGAGTTCTTCCAATAAATTGTAAATCGATTCCCTCTTATTAAAAAAAGGAGATATTGATATGATATCTGTTAAGAATTTTGCCTGTGTTTAAGTACACTTTGGATGATACGTAAAAGATTTCAAAGAAAATGGACCTATTTAATGAAAAACATTTGTAGAAATTCACGAATGAAAAGAAATTAAAATAAAAAATCTTGCGTTCTACTATTAAAACCTATTATAATAAATTACTAGAGGATTTTCTTATAGCATAACATAAAAAATTCTTCGAGTACACTCACTTGACAGTTGTGTACAGATATTCCGAGAATATATGAAGGAAATCCTGGAGGCATTTCAACAGCAGAAAGTGCTTAAGGAATCTCAGCAGATAAAACTAGAAGAATCCCAAAAGGAATTCTTGAAGGAATCCCTATACAAAACCACTGAGGAAATTCCTGAAAGAATCCTTGAAAAAATCACAGGAAGAAGGATAACATCGAAAATTTTGAAGTGGAATTTCTGACGGAATCCTGAAAGGACTATCCCTACAGAAATTCCTAGATGGACCTGGATGAATACCGCAAATCTTGAAAGAATAAAAATAGAAATTCTTAAAGAGTTCATGAAAAATGCTTGGAGAAATCCCTGGAGGAATCTCTAAACGAAACTCTAGATACATTTCTAGAGGAATCCCTGTAGAAACCGAATCCCTGAAGAAATGTCGACAAAAATCTCTAGAGAAATCCTTAGAATCAAAAATTGCTGGAGGAATCTTAACCTTTGAGGGAAAAAGGAATCCCATTGGGAATTTATGCAGAAAACTTCACTGAAATTCCTGGTGTTTACTTATCAAAAATTACTGAGGAATCTCAAAAGGCATTCCTTGAGAAATACCAAAAATATTTTCATAAGGATTTCCGTAAGGATAAATTCCTGAAGGAATCTCAACAGGAACCTTTCGAAAAAAGGATCCTAAGAAATCTCAGCATAAAATCCTGATGGAATCCCAGCAGGAATACCTGTTAGAATCCCAGTAGAAGTCTGGAGTTATCAATGGAAATAATCTCTGGAAATATGACGGTAGAATACAATGATGATGACCTGCATTATTTCAGTACTTAGTATTATGTTGGTTCGCGATATTTTCCATGATTTAGAATCACTATTCGAATTTCATGCTCTATGGGTATCTATATTCTTATATATTAATCAGGTTGATTCTATTTCAACAAAATATGTCTAACTTTGTTGAGAATTTCATTACAAGCCAGTTTTTCAAGCCTACCGATAACTACCGATTTTTATTCAGAAAATCTACCGATTTCGAAGAAAACCATCTGGCCACCCTGACTGTGGGATAAATCATAAGGTGGCCATCAGAAGTGTTGTCCTGGCACTTCATAAAAATAATGTTACGACGGGCTGGGTAGACTAGTGGCTACCGGTTCTGATTTGTATGCAGAACATGGTGAGGTTAACACTCCAAATACCGTGATAGGAAAAAAGTGGGAACTAAAAGTTTGAACAGCTCGTTCTCAGCCGTCTGTGGTCCGATTTAATTTTTTTTTTCAGGGATCTTCTACCCAACTCTTCTACTTTTATGTTTTGCAAAAAATATATTTTTAAGGATGCTCATTTTCCCCCCAGACCAGCGTGAGTAAGGAACGTTTTTTTTTTAAATCGTATTTTTTTATTTGCATGACAAGTTTTAGTGGTGGCCACGAAAAATGACTAGAAATCGGTATATTTGACAAAAAGGCATTGCGTAACTATCTTGAACATCCCCAGCTACATATGAACTCGATTCCCGACCGGCATGTACTCTAGTGCTCTTGATAAGCATCCTAGAAGGTTCACGTCTTTAGCAAAGTGTTTTATATTGATTGGTTCTACACTTTCACGTATTCTATATTGATCTAGATCTGCTGTAACTGATCTAGATAAGTTGGATTATTTGTATGACTCTCTAGAATACTTGAAATGCATCCTAGAAGGTTGCAGTCTTCGTCAAAGTTATTTGGATTGAATAGTACTTCACTTTGACGTCTTCAGGGTTGATCTAGATCTGCTGTAATTGATCTAGATAAGTTTTGGTTTTCTATATGATTTTGTAGAATCCACGATAAGCATCCTATAGAGTAGCAGTCTTCGGCAAAGTTCTCTGGATTGGTTATTATTTCACTTTTTCATCTGCAGCTTTGACCTAGATCTACTGTAATTTATCTAGATAAGTTTTATTTTTCTACATGACTTTCTGGAGCTCTAGCTATGCATCCAAGAGGATTGCAGTCTTCGGCAAAGTTCTCTGCGTTGGTTAGTACTTCACTTTTACCTAATCGGTTTTGATCTAGACCTGTTGTATTTTATCTAGATAAGAATTATTTTTTTAACTCACTCTCTACAATTCTCTACATGCATCCTAGAGGGTTTCTGTCTTCGGCAAAGTTTTCGGGACCGATTGGTATGTACTACACTTTCACGTGTCCGGTTTTGGTCTAGATCTGCTGTAAATGATCTAGATAAGTTTTATTTTTGATATGACGAAAAGTTCACTGGATTGGTTGGTACAAAAATTTCACGCTTTCGATTTTGATCTAGATCTGCTATAGTTGAAAAAAATAGATTATTTTTCTATATGATTTCCTATAATTCTTTATATGCAAAGGGTTGCAATCTTGCACAAATTCCGCACTGAATTAGTTGGTACCATACTTCTATGTCTCCAGTTTTGATGTAGATCTGAAGTATTTAATCTAGATCAATTTTATTTTTCAATACGATACTGTGAGGCTCTAAACATGCATCCTGAAAGTTCGGAGTCTTCAGAGAAGTGCAGAGAAGTGTCAGAGAATCATAGCATGATGCGCACACGTGGTTGATAGCAAGAACTTTTTGAGTTGCGTGTTTTCGATGATGTTCTGTATAATTTAATTTGATCGGTGGAACTACGGCACTCGGCTAGAACATGCGGTTGGGTTGCGTTTTTCGTACGTTGGTCCTTCAATGGCGGACATGCTTGTAATGCATCACCGATGCACTTCAAGGGTTGATAATGACAATAAAGATGATAAAAGTAGTCAATTCAAGATTCTTTCAATGAATGGCTGTGTATGTGTAGACTAGCTACTCCAATTAAAGTTAGAAAGATTCTCAAAAATGGCATAACTATCCGATGGCCTACTTTGAACTGTTGTTTCCGGATTTAAAGAACCAAATGCAATGAAATGTTGAGTGTTTACGACTTATATAATAAGCTTTGGAAAACTTTTGACTCAACCTTAAAGTGTTAATACGGAAAAAAATACTGTGGTAGTAACTAAGGTTTGGGTTGACGTAAACAAAAAAAAACCTTGAAAAAGGCTTAATAAAAAGCCGAAACGTCGGGAAAAGCAAAACTTGCCGTTTTGATTTATCCAAGACTGAGAAAGCCAGCATACCGGAAACTAGAGTTACTCATTTTCAAAAAAAAGCCCCATGCCGCTCAAAGCAAGAATACGCACACATTTATTAAACTTGCTCGTACGCTAACATTTTTGTAAAATTTCAATATTTATTGTATACAAAAGAGGCCACACCGAAATTATTGCAGCTTATTTGAAAATAACCCGAGGACGTAAACATGTTATTTCAATAAATTTGTCGAAGACTACAATCATTTAAACTATATCAAAATCAAACCCTTGAAAGACATTCAGGGAAAATACAGATCAGTTACTCTAGATCAAAACCAAAACTGCAAATGTAAAAATGTGATACTAACCAATTCAATACACTTTGCCAAAGGCTCTGAAGTTATATCGTAAGATAAAACTGATCTAGATCAGTCACAGCATACCAAAACCAAACCCGAAGCCGTTAAAGTTTAGTAGAAACAAATCTAAAGTTCTTTGCCGATGACTGAAACCCTCTAGGATGCATATCGAGAATTTAAAAAAAAGTCATATAGAAAAATAAAGTTTATCTGGATCAGCTACAGCATATATTAACTAAAACCGATGAGGTAAAAGTAAAATACTAACCAATGCAGAGAACTTTGCCAAAGACCGCAACCCTCTAGGATGCATAGCTAGAAATCCAAAAAGTCTTGTAGGAAATAAACCTTATCTAGATCATTTACAGCAGATCTAGATGAAAACCGGAGACGTAAAAGCGTTGTACCAATCAATTCAATGAACTTTGTCAAAGACAGAAACCATCTAGGATGCATGTAGTGAATTCCAGAGAGTAAATTAGAAAAATAATACTTATCTAGATAAAGCGCAGCAGATCTAGATCAAAACCGAAGTCGTAAAAGTGAAGTAGTAATCAGTTCAGAGAACTTTGCCGAAGATTGCAACCGAATGCATAGCTATAACTCTAGAGAATCGTATTGAGAAATAAAACTTATCTAGATCATTTACAGCAAATCTAGATGAAAACCTGAGAGGTAAAAGTATAGTACCAATCAATTCAGTGATCTTTGTCGAAGACAGAAACCCTCTAGAATGCATGTAGAGAATTCTAGATACTTATTTAGAAAAATAATACTTATCAAGATTAAATACAGCAGATCTAGATCAAAACCGATGAGATAAAAGTGAAGTACTAACCAACGCAGAGAACTTTGCCGAAGACTGCAATCCTCTAGGAAACCTATCGAGGATTCTAGAAAATCATATAGAAAAATAAAACTTATCTAGATCAATTACAGCAGATTAAGATCAAAACTGAAGACGTCAAAGTGAAGTACTAACCAATCCAAAGAACTTTACCGAAGACTGCAACTTTCCAGAATGCATGTCGAGTATTCCAGAGAGCCATACAATTAATTAAACTTATCTAGATCAGTTACAGCAGATCTAGATTAATATAGAATACATGAAAGTGTAACTCCGGAAAGTCATGTAGAAAACTAAAACTTATCTAGATAAATTACAGCAGATCTAGGTTAAAACCACAGATGAAAAAGTAAAGTAATAATCAATCCAGAGAACTTTGCCGAAGACTTTAACTCTATAGGATGCCTATCGACGATTCTAGAAAATCATATAGAAAAATAAAACTTATCTAGATCAATTACAGCAGATCTAGATCAAAACTGAAGACGTTAAAGTGAAGTACTAACCAATCCAAAGAACTTTGCCAAAGACTGCAACCTTCCAGAATGCATATCGAGTATTCTAGAGAGCCATATAAATAATTGAACTTATCTAGATCAGTTACAGCAGATCTTGATCAATATAGAATACATGAAAGTGTAGTACCAATCAATATAAAACACTTTGCTAAAGACTCGAACCTTCTAGGATGCTTATCAAGAGCACTAGAATACATGCCGGTCGGGAGCCGTGTTCATTTGTAGCTAGGGATGTTCAAGATAGCTACGCAAATAGTTTACTGCCTGTATATCATGCCTTTTTTGCCAAGTATACCGATTTCTAGTCATTTTCCGTAATAACTCTTAAAATTTGGAACGCCAATCAAGAATAGTGAGGTTTTTTTAAAAATGTTCCTTACTCACGCAAGTCTGGGGGGAAAATGAGCATCCCTAGAAACATATTTTTTACAGAACACAAAAATGGAAGAGTAGGGTAAAAGATCCCTGAAAAAAAATTTTGAATCGGACCACAGACGGCTGAGAACGAGCTGCTCAAAGTAAAAGTTCCAACTTTTTTCTGATCACGGTATTCCGCGTGAGTTTTTTTATCACGGTATTTGGAGTGTTAATCACCGTCTTGTCCCTTTCCTCCTACTTTGTATCTTTCTATCTACTTTCTTCGTCTTTTCTGCATATATTATTCTACTTATGGATATTTATATGTTCTCATAACCATTGCTAAAGTCAGAAATGGATTAAAAGGCCGTTTCCTTTCCTTTCAACTTCACTGCATAATGTCAGTCTCTTAAAATCACGCTTACAAGTTATGCTACTTGTGAACTGCGCTGCACGATCTACAGTGTTAGTGTTGTAAGAAGAACGAACCGAATTTGACAAATATTACCAGTGCAATTCGGGGCAGCATGAACTACAGTCCATGGCCTGCCGAACCCCCACGCTTGTGAGTCAGCCGCGTAGTCGCCGGCTAAGAATAGGACTACTTACGCCAATTCAAGGTGTCAAGCGACCCGTGCCGAGAAATGAGTGATCGAGGGGGTGAAAAAGATCGTTATCGGATACCTGCGGGGTACCTGGGCAACACAAACCCTCCCACCCCCCCCCCCCCCCCCCCCCCAGGTATTTCGTTCTTTACTGCGTCAATACAGGCACGTGCTATTCGTGGGATTAAGCATGAAGAACAATTTAAACAAAAATCATCAAGAGGAAGTGGTAGTGGCGAGGCTAGCCCCTTCGCAATAACTCCGTTAAGGGGAAGCGAGGAGGTCTGAACGGGAAGCTGCGCACGCAGCTCCAGCTTAAGAACTCCGAACCATTCACCGGCTAGCTTGCCGGTGGAGGTATTGAATAGAACATGGTTGATGAGAGCCATCAACCAAAAGAAAGAAGGACTGTCCGCGATCAAGGTAGCTGAACAGCAGCTTGGCAAGATCATCGTCGTCCGCGAAGTCCAACATAAGTAAGGAATTGAAAACGGCCCTATTGCGACTTCATAAGTCGATGGACGATGCCAGGTAGGATCACGTGAGACTCGAGAAGACTGCAGCATCAGTGGAACCGGCGAAAGTAAAGGTTACGAAGTCTACCCAGACGGAAGGAATTCGCTTTCGCAGAAAGTCCAAAGAATATGGCGGATGCGACTGCTCGTGATAAGCGGGTGAGGTAGCCGTCAAGTGAGAAGCTGCCTGGCGGTACCCGCAAGGTTAAGAAAATACTAATTCCGAAGGTCGGCAGTAATACGTTACACGAGCCACCGGAGGTTTGTTTCAGCAGGTGTCTGGATCCAGGACACAACACAAGTCATGGGACTGCAAAGGCCCTGAAAGGAGCAAACTGTGTAGGAGATGCGGCGCCTAAAGCTATAAAGCACGAGTCCACCCATTTGACTGATTTGTACCGGGAAATCCGTGAACAACACGCATCCAACGGGTGGCCGGGCCGCAGTGACCAAATCACAGTGCAAGTAAGGCAGCTGAACCTGAACCACTGTGACGCAGCTCAGCAACTGCTTTGTCAGGCGATTTCTGAGTGGAGGACGGATATCGCCATCACAGCGAACCAACACCGAGTACCCACCGACAACGGCGATTGGGTCGCGGATGGGTCTAGAAAAAAAAAGCGGCAAAATGGACGACGGGTAAATATCCCGCCCAGGAGTTGGTGTCTATTATCTATGAGGGCTTCGTGGGTCTTCTTCTGTAGCTGTTAGGTATGTGCCTCCGCGGTGGCCGATCGAGCAGTTCACGCAGATGCTGGACTGTATGACGACCGTGCTAACAGGGCGAAGGCCGGTGGTAATAGCTGGTGACTCTTATGCCTGGGCCATAGAATGGGGCAGCCGTTTCACGAACCAGCGGTGTCAGATCCTCTTAGAGACACTGGCCTTACTAGAAGTCGACCTAGCTAATGTCGGTACCAAAAGTACCTTTAGTCGGAACGGTGCGGAGTCGATTATTGGCGTTACTTTGTGTAGTCCTGGTCCAACAAGTAGTTAGAACTGGAGAGTAGACGATAGCTACACTCACCTACGATCACCTGGCGGTTCGCTACATTTTGGACTACAACAGCAGGCAGCAGGTAGAGGAAGACGCGGCTAGGTCAAGGCCAAGCCCTCGCAGATGGAAGACATCAAACTTCGACGAAGGGATATTTAGGGAGGCACTCCGCCGTGAATGAAATCTATTTGGTTTCTATGGCGACGAGCTGGTACCTAGCGGTGCTCCCGCGTGCGTGCGATGCGACCATGCCTAGGCAAATCCACTCTAGAAATAGGAGGCCTTCGGCTTACTGGTAGACTCAAGCCATTACGGACTTGAGACGCGTCTGCCTACGGGTTGCGCGGGCTGAGCTCAGCTACGGGCGGCTGAGGTAGCGAGCACGATCTGCAGAAGAGCGAAATGAACGGCTGGTGATGTTCGCTGCAGCAAAGGCAGCGCTGAAGACCGAGATAAGGGCAAGCAAAGAGACCTACTTCGAGGGTCTCTGTCAGAGTGCCAATGCGTATCCGTGGGGTGAAGCCTACACGATCGTGAAGGCCAAGACGAGACGTGAAATGGCTCCTACAGAGCAATCTCGAGAGATGTTGGAGGGGATCATCGAAGGGCTTTATCCGCGTCATGATCCTAGTCCATTGCCTCCTTTCGCAGGACAGCTGGGGACTGGGGCTGGTGATGAGAAGAAGGTCACCGATGTGGAACTTGCGGGAATAGCAAAGTCCCTTAGCAAAGGTAAAGTAAAATATCCAACTTATTACGTATATTAGGGTGTTCCAGAGCAGGTTTTTCGAGGTTTTTCTATTTTAAATGTGATAATTACATGCATATATTTCCTCTAATTTTATTGACATACGTTGTTCGAAGAACTTGTAGCAAGTAAATATATCTTTCAATTTGTGTTAAAAGAATTAATTTTGGACTAGTTTTAGTACACATTTGAAAAGTATTCACGGGCTCGGCTTTTCACGCACAGCCGAATGCTCAGAAAACTCATAAACTGATATCTGTTGCGATAACATTTCGCATCGGTATTTCGTCGTATACAACCCGCTAAGTGGGAAAAAAGTTTCTTTCAAAGTATAACATAAGAATAAGAAGAGAAGAAAAAAGACAGATAGTGAACGGTGTAAAGTAATCCGCTCGAAGATACGAAGACTCATAACTAGAAGTCGTGAACAAATTAGAATATTAAATTTCCTCTTATAATAGAATATTAAATTAGTTAGTGAGTTACCAAATAGTTCGCTAAAAGTGTACTAATTAAGTGTCTTACATCACTTCAGATTGCAGCCAACACAAGAAAGATCCGGCGAAGCCGATGCCAGCTGACGTTTGCTGAATCGGATGAGAGGGTGTATATATTGGTTGCACTGAAATATTGTAATTTAAGCTCTATGAATTTATTTAGAAGTCAATTAATAAATCCCTCTGTTCTAGCTTTAGCTAATCTACCAAGCAACGAAATTTTATTTGCTGAAAGAATTTCAGCATCCGACCATTCGCCCTTCAGCAACAGATATATCAGTAAAGACTACGATTATCATCTGATTCTCAGCAAAACAGTTGCCGAATCTCAGTTATAAACTCTCAAAATTGCTGAGAACTCGGTAAAGTTGTTGTTTGCTGATCACTCGGCTGTGCGGTTCTCGGCGAAAGTTTGGGAAAATGCTGGGATCTCGGCACTCTCCAGATTAAGTGTGTAGTTATGATTTATGAACTTCGAAAATTATAGTCGAAAAACACAATTCAATGTACCTCTCAATTTCAATGGATTTGACTGAAATTTTGACCAGTTACTTCTTTTAGTATGCCAATCAAAATATGGGGGTAGACTGGAGAATCAGAACACATTTTTGAAAAAGTGGACAGGCCTGATAAGTTTTTAAATTGACTCATCCGACATCATCTATCCAGTGTTTTTCCATTTACTTCCTAATTAGTATTTACTTACGAGTCAACGGCTATTCTTCCTCAATCAACAGCATCTAACTAACGTAACACTCGTGGGGTCTCCAGTTAGTCTAGTGGTTAAGGCTATGGATCGCCAATCCGGAGATAGCGGGTTCGATTCCTGCTCTGGTCGGGAAAAATTTCTTGACTCCCTGGGTATAGTGTATCATTGTACTTGCCTCACAATATACAAATTCATGCAATGGCAGGCAAAGAAACCCTTCAATTAATAACTGTGGAAATGCTCTTAGAACACTAAGTTGAAGCGAGGCAGGCCAAGTCCCAGTGGGTACGTAGAGCCACAAAGAAGAAGAAGATGAAGAACACTCGTGATTGATAGCCCTCTGCTCCAGTAGTAGTTTGATTACGGTAGAATAAACGAATAAATATTAACTTCAGGCGATGGTGTGCCATATTATTGACTGACCAATCTCACGTCAGCAAAAATGCGTCCGCAGGTGATGTTGCGTACCACTCTAGAGGTATTTCACCTCGCACTGATTGCCTCAATAGGAATCTAATAATCATCGTTGCATTGATTGCATAGTATCGTGCTGTCGTCACCAAATAATCAAACTAATAGATTTGCCTCGTTTCATTCGTTTTCCGTTTTGCTATGAGTGTGTTGTTCATCGCTGGTTGATGGTCTGGTATGGGGTATTTACGTAACATTCATGAGTTTAAATAACTATCGTGCAACAGTTAGCAAACTTTCTGTCTGACTTTGAGTGACTATAGTTATTCTATTTGTTGACAACATTCCCAGGCCACGGATCGGTTGAACGATTCTATTCTACGGGCTACGTGAATCAAAGTGGCAGTGGCGTCGTCAGAATTGTGATTATTACTCAGTTTAAGCTATAGCTAAAGCTAAACTCTAATGGGGTAATATTTAATAGTATGCATCATAATTGTTTATCTTAGAAACATCATTCATTTTTCGATAACACCAGAATAGCTGACTAACAACTTATGGTTATTGCCAGACAAACTCATATAGCCAGCTCACCATTGTAGGTCACTACACACCAATTAAATAAATTTCAACATGATGCACCCTACTACGTGCTACTACTTCATTGGCATATCAACATGTTCAAAGCTGTAAACCATACAACAAATATAGCTGTAAATCTAAATACTACCATCCTGGTAGAAACCAATATCCCTGTTGTAAAACTTGTGCGAATGTTGTAAAGTGGTACCACCACCCACCACAATCCTCCCGGAACTCCACAATGGAGGACATCCATCCGTCATCCATCCTTCAAACTCGCCCCCAACAAGCCAGCTCGTATTAACGACTACAAGCATATAAATGGAAATAAATGAAATCGCTTCCCAGTTTTCCACTTGAGAGAGCCGAGCGGCTCAACCCCCACTTGTCGTGTTGCATTCTGCAGTCTCAGTGTGCAATGCAGTTGGAGTGTGTTCTAAACGGTTCCCCCTATAGACAGGCGGTGACGCCACCACACCGACACGGTACTACCAGCACCGCCAGAGCTAACCAGCTGACCAGCAGGAGGAGAGGTCTAGCTCTAACCTAGCCTCCATAAGTGATACTGCGCCCGTTTGATGATGCACAGTGGTCTGTATTGACAACAAAAAATGTCCAAAAGATAAATGAGCTCTAGGGGTGTGGAGTGATCAGTGACATTCCCCTTGGGTGTAATTCCCCTAGCAAGCGTCGGTGACGATCATCATGACAAGGCGGGCAGTGTGATGCTACCTCATTGAGGAGTGGAGCTTTGGCGCAGCAAGTCACCTGCATCGCGAGATTCCGTATCATACCAAGTGATTCTACTGTAGTTTGCCAAGGTGGCTGGGGACGGATTGTTCCGGCGAGTTGTGCAATATTCACAAGGAGAAACCCCTGTAGAAACATTAGGTGAGATCATTTGACGAAAAAATCCAAGATGAATCCTTGGAATAATGTTGCGAGAAATATCTTGAATAATACCATGAAGAACTCCAGGAGAACTGTAAGAGGAGTCACTGGAAACTCCATAAAGTATTCGAGGAACTTCAAAAAGATTCTCTGGAATAACTCCGCGAGGAATCACTTGAGAAGCCCAGGAGGTGCTTCTATAGGAATCTTCAAGGAACTTCCGGAGAAATATCACGAGGAACTCTAAGAGGAACCTTAAAAGCGATGAACCAAAACATAGAACCTCGCGGGGCTCCAGGGGAATCTCTATTTGAACTCAAGAAGAAATCTTAAAATACTCATTGAAAAACACACTAGAGGAGCTACAGGAGGAATCCCTGGAGCAACTTTAAGATGATTTCCTTGATAAACTAAAACGAAACACTTGAGGAACTCAAAAACGTATGCCTGCCTGGAGGAATGCTAGGAATTCCCGAAAGAAAGGAAATTTTAAAAGATATCTGTGGTAGAATTTCATCAAGAATCTCTGGAGAACCTTAGGATGAATCTCTAGAGGAATTCCAAAAGGAATCCCAGGTGGAACCTCAAGAGATATCCCTCTAGGTATTTCTGGAGAAATCCCTAGAGAAAATTGTGGATCAATTCATGGAACTTCAGGAGAAATTCCTGCAGAAACTCCAGTAAGAGTCCCCGCCTAGAGCAACTCTAAGGCTATTTCGTTGGAAACAATGCTTGTTAATTGTTATCTCAGATCATAGAGTGCAACGATGAGCATTTTGCATTTTTCTTTACTTTCTGCTACTTACGAAAGTAAATAACGTTTCCGACCACTGTGCAATGGTCTGGAATCCCTCACTTTAATCTCCCTCTCAAGCTCACTCTACATCAACCCGTGGCAGAGACGGGCACCGGAAAGGAAAGGCAGTGCCAGTCAGTGGTTGGTGGTCGATTTGCGGCAACCAGCACTGCTTGAGCGAAAGTACTTACCATTCAATGGGTGTGCTTTGTGCTTTGATGGACAGGTCTTTCATTTGGGCCGAGCCGAGAGTTGTGAGCTGTGAGTTGCGAGTTGTAAGCCAGCCGTGTCCCCTTCTACTGCTTGTGTGATTGTCGTCCACTAGCAGCCGGAGACCGACGACGAGGGAATTTAGCGTTGGAATTTATAATTATGATATGAAGCGTAATCGAGGGCGCGTTAGGGGTTATTTTGCTACATGTTGCGTGCTTATGTCGTTCAAAGTGGTCGCCGCCGTCGCCGTCACCACACGGTCAGCAGGGTACCTATGGAACAAGACGCCGGCCGCTCTGCAGCACGCATACCGGCGGACCGGTTAGGCCGTTAGTTGATGTAAAGGAGACAGATGGCGCCGGCCTGGCACTTGCTTCTAGGGTAATCCGGCAGGATCACTGCAAGGCACGCATGTTCTGCATGCGAATTAGTAGGAAATTTATTGATTGGAAAAATGCAGATCAGGCAACGATGACAACGCAACTATGTGCATGCCGACAAGTGTTATAGATATCTTTGAGAAGATTAGCATACATATTGTTAGCTCAGAGAGGACTAGGCGAAATTTTGGATAGGTGTTGGGTTGGCACATCGATAGGCACGTTGGAAGATCCAACTGTGAGACCACCATGCACAAATTATGAACCACAAACATCTGTTGATTTTGACTTGCAGTCGTTGAGTGCTCTCCACTGATATCCCGATTATATACACACACCAGGCTTCACTAGCTTACAGCAGAGTTGATTCGGGTTTTACTTCCCCATCTCCATCTATCCTCGGAATCAACCGCTGAACCCACCTTCCTTTGTGGAACTGTTCCAAGGGCTCTGCCAATCTGGAAGTTCTACGTATGCCTCTTCTACCGTGCATTTTGAAGCACTTTATGTCCTCCCCGCAAGGATGGGAACATTCACTTGCAAAAAATTAAATTCACTTGCTGTTTTCTCAGCTCAGAAGCGTGCTATGAACGGACGATGTATGGACGAGTTTTGCCTTGTGATTTTATCTAAAACTTTGCCGAACAGAGTATGGGTCGCACACGCATGTTGAAGTCGTGACAGAGCTGTGAAGGCGACTCTCCACGAGGTGAATGTAAATTACACTCACCTCGTGGAGAGTCGCTTTCATATCTCTGTTACGAGTCTGGCATGCATGTGCGACCCCTACTCTGTTCGGTAAACTTTTAGATAAAACCACAAGGTAAAATTCCTTCAAACACCATTTCTTGATAGCACGCTTCTGAGCTGAGAAAACAGCAAGTGAGTGTAACTCTTTGCAGGAGAGTGTTACTATACGTGTGATACGTATAGTACGAGTGATACTATACGGTACGCACTCGCAACCCTCAGGAACATTAGCCTATAAATACTACGCCATATGGGATAGCGCAATCGCCTACACTGATTATTACCGCCTGCTGTTCGGACTCACGGAACAACAACCGTCACCTCAGTTTTGTGGTGAGCCAGCCTCAGTTTCCTGGACTTCATCTACACTTCAACAACCTTGATCGAGTGGTCGATAGTCAGCTTCATCTCTTCGATCGTTTCACCGTAGACTTCGAGCGTAATGTCGTCGGCAAAGAGGACAATCTTCACTCCCACTGGGTACTCTAACCTCAATACCGCGTCGTACATGACATTCCATAACACCGGACCCAGGATGTAACCTTGTGGGACTCCTGAGGTTATGTGAAAGCACTTCCAACACACCTCTATGTCGTGAACTAGTACTCGATTCTGGAAGTAGCTTCCGAGAATCTTGTACAGGTACCCGGGTATCCCCAGACGCAAGAGCGCATCTTCAATAGTTAGCCAGCTGGCGCTATTAAACGCATTCTTTACATCCAGAGTCACTACTGAATAGTAGCGAATCCCCCTTCTCTTAGGCTCAAGTGCTTTCTCGGTTTTTGTAACCGACAAGATAGCGCCTACGGTAGACCTCCCCTTCCGGAAGCCGTACTGGCTACTCGAAAGACTATTTACACCCTCGGTGTACCTCAACATTCTCTTGGGGATGATCTTTTCAAACACTTTTCCCGCCGTGTCGAACAAGCATATTGGTCTATATGCCGACGGGTCTCCGGGTGGTTTCCTCGGCTTTGACAATAGAACCAGGCTCTGCCTCTTCCATGCACCTGAGAAAGCTCCCTCGTCCAGGCATTTCTGCATAGCAGACCTGATCATCTCGGGAGCCTTTGCAATAGCTACTTTTAAGACCAAGTTCGGAAATCCGTCCAGGCTCCAAGGAAATTTGCTAAGTGATCCTCTACTCATCGCCAGGCTCAGTCCCCAGCTGTCATACGAAAGGAGGCCGAGGACTAGAATCATGATGCGAAAAAAAAACTCCTCGATGATCCCCTCTAACATCTCTGGAGTCTTCTCTGTATGAGCCTGTATACCTCTTGCCTTGGCCATCACGAATTCGCATTGGCACTCTGACAGAGTGGCCGGCTTCCTATTGCAAGCCTTTAAGATTGCCCTAATCTCGGTCTTCAGCGCGGCTTTAGAAGACCCCGTCTACTTTGGCAATCACGAAGCCTTCATATGTAGAGGATACCAACTCCTGGACGGAGTATTTACCCGTCATCCACATTGCCGCCATTTTTTCCGGATCCTTGCCGTGGCCCAATTGCTGTCGCTGGCGGGTACTCGGTATGGGTCCGCTATAATGGTGATATCTGTCCCCCACTCAGAAACTGCCTGACAAAGCAGTTGCTGAGCTGCATCACAGTAGTGGTTCAGGTTCAGCAACGTTACCTGCGCTGTGATTGGTTCGCTAGAGCTTCTCTGAAAGCCGGGCACCTTGGACCACCCGTTGAATGCCGCATCGACTACACAGCTTGCTCCTGTCAGGGCCTTTACAGTCAAATTAGTGTCCTAGTTCTACACACCTGAAGCAAACCTACAGCTAATACAAGGTCAGTTGGCATACTGACTAGTCCACCTTGAGCTTTCCTACTCTAACGAACTTATTCACGTCCACCACAGGTAGCTATACCAAGGCTACCTGTGTTCCTGCCGGGCCCATACATAGCCAAACGGTTGCGGTGGCCACCTGCACTGTTGCCACAGTGCCTTTGTTCACCTTTATTTCACGCCTCCGCTGTAAGATCGATTATTTTGACCCCTTCGCCAAGGACCAGACTTTTGTATCAGGTATCAGAAGGCCGGCTCCAGAGGCACGTTATCCTCCATTTGGGACATTTGTACCATCGCCATACATATAAGCCTATTTCATCATTTACCTGAGGAATAATGGGACAAAGGATGGGAATTAGGATGGGGAAGGGGTACCCTAGAAGAGGGAATGAACGCATAAGCGCAACGAGAGCTCATAGCCCATCCCACAACGGGTTTAATCAGTGCCCTGAAAAGGACACTGTAAAACGCATAAGCGTAAAGAGAGCCTATAGCTCATTGGAGGTAGCTTGTGACGTCATGCGACTTTCAATATGACATTGAAAGGTACGTCATCGAAAGCGTCCTCAATATTCAAGAAATCACCCAAGCAAAAACTTCGTTTAGGCGAGTACTCTCTTAAAAACGTATACAACTTTGTGTAAGAGTCACTGTGGACATCCCAAATTTGGAGGCATGTGAGTTCACATGAATAGACATGTTAGCCAGACGAGCATCACAGATGTGATAATCGACTATGCGTTTCAAGCATTTCAGTAAGAACGAAGTAACCAGATAAATCTGGAACTCATTCCTTCTTTATACAACGCAAGCACCCTTTCGGGATAAAACTGTGGAGTAATTTCAAACCATGAAAATACTCAATAGAAAACTACAAGAGTTCAAAACATGTTTGAAATACTCAAATCCCTCTGGAGAAAAATAGGACAAAACCCCATTTGCCCCTCGAGATTCGAAGTATGCGGAGCTTTTAAGGGCCCACTAAGTCGATTATATAGCTATAATTCTCAGGCAGAAGATAGAGATTCGTAACTATACAAAAGAATGGTCTATCCGAAGATATTTTGAACTTGAACAGGCCAGAGTTCCATTCAGGAATACCTCTTGTGGTCCGCACAGATTGCAGAGGACCAGCTTTTTTCAAAGCATTAGTCTGGTATATACCACAATGGAGGGCGTTGTAGGTACAAAACCACAATGAGGCTCTCTTGGAGTTATCCATAAAATGTGGTCGTAACCAATTAGTACAGGTTCCATAGTTTGTTGAGCAGGGACGCCTGAATACGCAAATTTTGCGAAGGAATAGGGCAGTGCATGAAATTATCTCCTTCTCTTTCACTCTTACAGAAATTTTGTAAACAACAAGGCCACGAAAAGTCAAAATCCCATACAAAATCAAAACAGTGCAGTGCCCTATACTCAAAAATGCAAAAAAAAAAAGATCAAATGGAGACTCCTCATCTGACACATGCCAATCAGTCAACTCATGACAAATTCTGCTCATGCAGATTAGATGCAATTATTTGTTAAGAGTTATCCATGATCTGTACTACCTAAGTAATCCATCAAACTGAAGCATCTTAAATTAATATTTCGTGTTACTTCAGATTATGTAATAATCGTAGCAATACTGCCAAATATCAGCGAAAAGATGCTGAATAGAAGAGCTAGCTTGAAGGCATCCGTAAGGAAAGGTTGAAACATACTGTTAACGTTATTCTAATATATAGCATGCTCGAGGCACGACACTTCATTTATAATGAAAGAAGCAAAACTAAGTTCACAAGGTAACCTTTAGAGAAGTTACCCTACAAAAATGAGCTTACATAGCCACATAGGCTACACACGCTTTTTACGCCGAAAATTGATCTGAGATTTTCTAACCGTAGCCACTACCCAAACTAGGCAGGATTACACTCTTCACAATCACAGCACAAAAAGGAAACATCAACGACAAACCAAATCGGTGTCAATTGAAAAACGCCAATGGCGAAAACGCATTCAGCGAACCCATATAGATAGTAATGTAAGCTAATTTGCAACATTTGAATAATCCCGCCCTTATTTAGCCTTAAATTTGAGACTTAAGAAGGGCAACTGATTATCTCGGAGAAACGCAAGGGCCACTGCACTATTGCTCCGGTTAGCGCAGTAAGGGCGTAATACTGTAGAGGATGCCCTAATTCTCCACAGGCTCCGTTTGTGATTATGTTTTTTTTAGACCCCCCTAACCATTCATTCCTTGGCACGGTAAGCATAAAGCCGCATAACACCATGAATTAGGGGTCACCTGTTTAGTGGACTCTTACCACTGGATCAGGCGGTCCGTAGTGTTATTCTTAACCAATTGAGACAACCGCTACCGACACTACACAGCTATCTAGGCTGATCGGGAAAAGAAGTAAACATTGATGGCTAACTTCCGAACGAGCCCGAACAGCCCAGAATACACTTTTGTTTTTTTTTTTATCTTTTTCCTCCCTTGTTGGGGAAATTAAGCCACTGCGTCCAATAAGCTGAACTTTTGTGACATGTCCCGTTTTGATATGCGCATCTAGCCAGCTAATCATCATGTGTCAAGTAATCAGCTACTGCCACGACGCGTCGTCTCCCAGTCAGATTCAATGGAATTGATAAACTCCAAGACCATCCCAGGTTCTGCAGACCAGATCTCACTGGGTTGCAAGCAACCACTATTTAGAAATCTTTACCTGCGCTTGTATAAAGCACCACAACCGCAAAGCAGATATTCCGAGGTTTCACGTTCTGTATTACAGAAACGATAGATATCACTCTGAATCTGGCCAATATTTTTCAAGTGATATCTGCTCGGACAGTGTCCAGTTACTAGGCCAGAGTATGTACAAAGAGCTCTCTTGTTGAGCTCTAACAGCTTTTTGGTTTTATAAGCATTTGGTGTTATGAATCGTTTTGACTGATTGCAGTTTTTGACATCCATCCAATTGGATATCACTCTCTGCTCAGCCCAGCATTTCAGGTCCATTTTTATTGTACAGTTTGTTATACCACAGAATGCTTCTGGGCCAGCAAACTGTAAATTGGAATCACTTTTAGCAAGCTCGTCTGCCATTTCATTCCCTTCAATGCCACAGTGACCTGGAACCCAGTATAAGTTTACTGAATTCCCTTGGCACAGCCTGCGCAGTGAAAGAATGCATTCTCAGACAAGCGTTGAAGTACATTTGTAAGCGCACAATTCTTTTAGTGCAGCTTGACTACCTGAGAAAATACAAATATTTACATATCTGTATTTTCTCTCAAGGTAGATATTTGCGCATTTCAAAATAGCAAGAATCTCTGCTTGAAACACCGTAGAATAGTGTCCCATCGCCACTGAAATTTGCATTCCAGGGCCGTAGATTCCTGCTTCCGTTTTAATTCCAACTTTTAAGCCATCTGTAAAGAATTTGAATGACCCTTGACGAACAATGGGACCTCCGACCTCCCAATCTGCGCGAGTTGTTTCGTGCAACTTGCAGGGAACATCATGGTTCTCCACAGGTTTCATTCAGTCTTAAATCATTTTCATTACTGGCCTATTTTGGAAGTATTGTGAAATGCTCAGGTGACCTACAAGATCACCTGGCATAAATTTTTCAACTCGTTCAATTCTCAGCAATTTCTTTTCTGCTTCTAATTGCACGTACTCGTGCAAAGGTAGCAGATTGAGAATCGCATCTAAAGCTTTTGATGGAGTGCTTCGCATCGCTCCTTTAACAGCAATGGACGCAAGACGTTGAATTTTCGCAAGCTTTGATTGCGTGGTAACCTCTTTTGTTTTTGGCCACCAGACAAACGAAGCATACGTCACTTTGGGCGGATTATGGCAATATAAATCATCATTATTATTTTTAGTTCCAAGCCCCACTTCCTGCCAATAGTTTTTGAGCATAACCAAAATGCACTTGTTGCATTACCGATCACGAACTCAATTTGAGCATTCCAGTTCAGTTTGGCATCCAGAATCAAACCTGAGTGTTTGACTCGATCACTAGGATGAATTTGTATCCCTCAAAGCCGAAAAGCTTTTAGGTTGATCTTCCTTCTCCTAGTGAAAGGGACAATTACGACTTTTGATTTGTTGATGATAAGGCCCTCCTTAATACACCATGAATGTGTATAGTTTAGGGCCCTTTGCATTCTCTCCAAAACAGTTTTATCATACTTTCCTCTCACTATTATGACTATATCGTCTGCAAAGCCCACAACTTCGAAACCTTTTTCCTTCAAGCTTCTTAGAAGATCGTCTACAACTAAGGACCGCATTAGTGGTGACGGTGAGAGGACTCCTCCTTGAGTGTAACCTTTCGTTGCCCTTACTGTTATAGAAGAACGTCCCAGCTCAGAGGTGATTTCTCTTTTTTTGCCAGCACAGTATAAATCCAATGTATGATACATTGGTCGAAGTTTTTATTCTCCATGGCACGCTTCATAGGTGAATAAGAGGCATTATCAAATGCTCCTTCTATGTCTAAAAAGGCGCACAGAGCTATTTCTTTTGCTGAAAACGTTTTTTCCACCTTTGTTACTAACGAATAAAGTGCCGTAACCGTTGACTTACCAGATTGATAAGCAAACTGGAAGTCAGATAGGGGATGCTCTTTTATGTAAGAAGAATTGATAAAATCCTTCAAAACCTTTTCCATGGTCTTCAACAAAACTGAAGAAAGACTAATTGGCCTGTATGCTTTTAGATGCGTCTTGTCTCGCTTCCTCTTTTTACCCTTCTTACACCCATAAGAAGGGTTTAAATATCGCTCGAAAAAACGACTTTCGATCCGAGGCCCGGAGGGCCGAGTTTCATATACCAATGAACTCAGCTCGACGAACTGTATGTGTGTGTGTGTATGTGCGTTACAAAAAAAAGTCACGCACGTTTCTCAGCCGTCTGTCAACCGATTTGAGTTCTCTTGGAAGCAAATGAAAGCTACTACATCCTAGTAGAACGCTATTGATTTTTTTTTCGATTGGGCGTTTGGTTACCGAGATATCTCTCGAAGAGTACTTATGAGTCATACATCTAAACTTTTTAAGATTTTTGACCAAGTGTATCATAATAAATATTTCGGCCGTTTGTCAATCGATTTGGGTTCTCTTGGCACCAAATGAAAGCTACAGCATCCTAGTAGATCGCCCAGAAATTTTATTTCGATTGGACATTTGGTTACCGAGATATCTTTCGAAGAGTACTTTGAAGTAATATAGGTTAACTTTTTGATAGATTTTTGGCATTTAGCATATCTTTTGGCATTTAGAATATCTCAGCCGTCTGTCAACCGATTTGAGTTTTCTTGGCAGCAAATGAAAGCTACAACATCGTAGTAGAACGCTCTGAAATTTTATTCCGATTGGTCATTTGGTTACCGAGATATCTTTTGAAGAGTACTTAGGAGTTATACAACTAAACTTTTTGAGATTTTTAACAAAGTGTATCATACTAAATATCTCAGCCGTGTGTCAATCGCTTTGGGTTCTCTTGGCACCAAATGAAAGCTATAACATCCTAGTAGATTTCTCAGAAATTTTATTAGGATTGGACATTTGGTTACAGAGATATCTTTCGAAGTGTACTTAGGATTTATTCAACTAACCTTTTTGAGATTTTTGACCAAGTGTATCATAATAAATATCTCAACCGTCTGTCAACCGATTTCGGTTCTCCTGGCACCAAATGAAAGCTATAACATCCTAGTAGAACCCTATACAATTTTATTAGGAGTGGACATTTGGTTTTCGAGATATCTTTCAAAGAGTACTTGGGAGTAATACAGGTTAACCTTTTGAGAGATTTTTGATCAAGTGTATCATAATAAATATCTCAGCCGTCTAACAACCGATTTGGGTTCTCTTAGCACCAATTGAAAACTACAGTATCCTTGTGAAAGGCTCTGAAATTTTATTTGGATTGGACACTTGGTTACTTAGATATCTTTCGAAGAGTTTTTCAATAAATTTCTTTTTTTTTTATATTATATTCGTTTGTTATCTTGCATGAGCTTTTGACCAGTTTTCCCATAGACTATTATTTATTATTATTGTATTATTGTTTAATCAATAATGCTGACCTCATATAAAGTGTATACTAGCAGGTTATTGTTTTCAATAAAATTATAAATAACAAATTACAAATAAACAGGAATTCTATGAAAACTAACAATATGTTAAACGAAAGCTTTGAATTTATATATTCATTGTGGGAAAAATGCAAGAACTGGACAGCCAAAATAACTAGCTAATTCCAAAACTGATTAGCATAGTAGATATATCATTTTTGTCCTTTTTACACCATAACCATGAATACCAAGTACTTCGGAGCTAATTTATTCGACTGATTAAGAGATATTAGACACAGTGTATCTCGCTGATTTGCTTATCCATTTGATAATCGGTTCTAGATCTTTTGGCAGTTAACAAAAGATACAATATTCCAGAATATGTAAACTATTTTTAAAAAATTTCATTCAAGATTCTAGAAGGTGTCTGGCATTTCTGGTAGTTTAGTCCATGGTCCATGATGCTATTTTGGAAACCAATTCACTAGACTTCCACAATATTTTCTAGAACTTTTGGTCCATCACACAAAATAAATATGTTAAATACAAATAATACAACAATAGTTTTAATAAGTGTAAGAAGGGTTCTGTTCACCATAGGTGGATTAAATCGGGTTTTTGGTATTAACATAACTTATACAAGTCTCCATTTTGATGTAACGTAATTCAAATACACTAATCTCTCACTTTACGCCTGGCATCCACGTACCAATGTGTGAACCCTTTGCTAACCATATCCCACGAACACTCCGACATCCGCATGAATTTGTGCACACGCAGAGGTAAATTCGGTCCGCTGCTGCCGCATTTGCCATGTGTTTGTCATGGTCCTGCTTGGACGCCATCGTTAACTTACGAAGTCTCATCAGGGCCTCCTTGAGGTCCTTACTGATGTTCGACTTCGAGAATGCAAAGCCAATGATGGAGTCCAAGCTACTTCGTAGTACAGAGTCAATCTCTTTTCTTATTGATGGCCTTCATCTATACGTCCACGCACCGTTCATCACATCTTCTGGCAAGCTAGTCGGAGAGAAAATGGGGTTCCCAACGCTACGGTTCCCTTGTTTCTCCTTACACGAGACGAGGAAGGGCTTAATTGAATGCTGTGACTTTTCCAAATGTTGTGCATTAGGGAAATGCATATTTGTTGAAAATGTGCAAACATTTGAAGACCGGCAATGCCCATCTAATTGAACAAATAAATGAATATTGGTGCTTCCTATGGAAAAACATGGTATTATTGCTGCGAGGACGACGACAGCGAGTCGCGACAGCAGCAATCGGATAAAACAAACTAGAGACAAAACGTTTACGTAAAAGCCATAAATCATAAAAAAAAATGCCACCACCAGCCGGCTCATCAAACTTTGCAAAAGAGATTACGCTGGCGAACAGTTCGATGTGCTACGGTAACAGTAGCGAAAAGTTCAATTACAGTTTTCTGTGGATGATTTGCCTGTGCAGATATCGAAGAGTTTCATTTGTTCTATTTGAATTTTGAACCAAAGCAATTTACAAGCCTCATAAGCTCAATTGCAATGTAACTATCTATTCGTTCTAAAATGCCTAAAAATCTTCTTTTTTTTCATTGGGATATAACTTTGTCTTCTTCTCAGCGTATCAGCTGTGGCATTTAATATCTACAAAACGTTTATTTCCGTTATTCATATTGTAGTCTCTTTGTGCATTTAAATCTTGTTCAAAGTTGATCACAAGGTCAAATCAATTTGAACCACCATCTGGTGATTCCCTGTTAAATGCTACAGCAGCTAATTTGATTAGAACGAATTGTCAAAAAGCAGCCAATCAATCTAACTTCAATGCCCACAGTAAACCAGAAGTACAACACCAGAACATCTGTTCACATCATTTCCACATTTCAAACTGTGGTGCCAGTACAGCGTGCTTGTATTACCGCACAACATACATAGTTGTCGTTCCCGCAAAAGCAGCCACCACCAAAACTGTATCATCAAAAGGAATTGGCTCAACGCCGTACGTTCGAGGAATTTTAAATGATTCGCTCGATTTAATTGCGATTTTAGCATATCTGCCGACAACCAACCAACCAACGTGCCTGCCAGCCGCAGGTCGTCTACACACATATGTGGCAGACGCCTCTCTCGAATTTCGGCGAGGATTCCAATGTACACTTCGTTTCCTGACTCGATGATTCCGTCTCTCCCAACCCAATCACTAGAGAGGACGAGCTTCATGTTACAAAATTCATGCGAAGCATTTTTGCGCGTGATAGAAGCCTCTTCGTAGTCGTCGTGATGAATCATTTATGAACGCGAACCACGGAATATCGGCCCAGGCAGGCGGTTTACTGGCCTGGGCTCATACTAAACCACCCTCCGACTAACTGTAACACATTCGTGACGTTTAATTGATTAGTATTTGCAAATGAAATACGCGCAAATGGTGTACGATTACTTTCCCTGTGAGTGGATTGGCGATCATTTACATGCCCACCCACAATCCAGACGTGGTTTTAGTTGGTCATTTATTTGCAATCGCCTCATTGTTCGGTAAATCAAATCACGAATAAGTTTATTTGGTTTCTGGTTGTGGTTACGAAACGTTAATCAGTTTTTTTTTTCGATAAGAAAAAAAAACATTTTTCGTTAAGAAAGGAAAGGGACTTGTAATACAGACCATTTACATTCGAATGGTTTGTTTGGGCAACCAAAAAAGTCCATATGGTGTCCGCCTATTTGGCCGAACGCCATTTGGCCGAATGGGTCGTTTGACCGAATGCCGTTTGGCAGAAGGATCTTTTGGTTTTTGGTACATGCTTACACTTCGAAATCACTTAAACAGTTCAACGGTTTTTTGGCACAAAACGAGACAGTTAAAGTTAGACAAAACATTTGACCAAAAACGTTAATATTTATTTTCCCCCTGAGGAAGACACTATCCCCGTGTCGAAACGTCGGGTGAATAATAAAACTCGTTTTTTTGAACTCTAAGACTGCGTAGCCGTTAATCTATAGAATAAAAAATATCTTTTGCCAGCATTCAAAAGAAGAAATGTTGTTATAAAACATATCAAAAAATTAGAGGGGTATTATTTTTAAAACTCAAGTAAAAAATACATAAAAAGTGCCTATTTTTTTTCTAGAAAATCATCAATATCTTTTGAACGGAATGACGTAGTAACATTCTCCGCGCTTTTTTGAGCTCTAAAAATGGTTCTTAGACAACTTTGATGAAAAATATGAAACAAAAAAGATAAAGCGTTTAAACTGTTTTGACCAAATTTGGAGCATTTTCCCATAGTTTTCATACCCAACTAACAATTGCAAATCACAAACAAGCAAGCTTACTGAATTGATGCCTAATAATGGTAATGATAGCTGAACTAAAATTATGCTCTACACATTACTGTTTAAATGATTTTTCAATTGAGAAAATATTCAATGTTCGACTTTCCTCATCGGTATCAACAATAATAAATTAAAACACTTTTCAAAAGTTTGACAAGAAATTTATTCGACAAGCATTGATTCCTTAACAAAAGAGTTTAACAAAACATTTGTCTGCATCTTATTAAGCTGATGTATCGGTAAGCATATGCTCCTGAACAATGTGCTTTTCACTTGTCAAACAAACGCCTTCAGCCCGTCATAGTTTGACACGGAACTTTGTTCGGATTATGGGATAAATCATGGCCAAAACTGTTTAGACAACCAAGTTATTATGGAACCAATATTTTAAACAAATCACATTAAATAAAACAGAATAGATTTATGTAGTTTAAAATTGAGTGCCAAGAGACGTAATCAACGTAAAAATGAGGCATTTATTTATTATTATTAGTCTGTAACAAGATATCTTGTACCTTGATTATTATACTTTTTATCTTCCACAGCAGTTCGATTGTACGAGACGCTTGGATCGATGCATTTGACATTTCAGTGCTGTCGTGTTCAATGAATATTGTTCCCACAGTCACCTAGATAACCAAACAGCGTTCAGAAATCGACACATTTCAAGTATCCCTAAACATCCTTATGCACTATTTATTGAACATAATATCAAGGTTCCATGACAAAAGCATAAATAAAAAAAATGCTTAACGGATCTTCGACTGAGCATGAGTAGATTACCTAAACAGATGCTGTAAATGCACCATCTCCAAGACCATACCGCACCACATAATTTCATACATTTTTAAAGATCGATGTTTAATAATAAAAATAAAAACATATTCATATCGCAATAAGTTCGTCTGGAAACAATATCTTCAATAAGGACCAACACTTTTTGGCCGCATTCGATACAAGTTTTCTCACCGTGCGATAAAAATACTGACAGCGAAATCAGAATGGAAAACACGTGTTTTGTGCTGAACAACTGTTGAAGTATAAGGCGTTGTTCGGTTGATTACCGCGTGCTGTGCTAATTCACCACTGCTGAACACAATTTCAGGAGTGATCATTATTGAGTCATGGGAAGATTATGTTTTGCTTTGGGTGCTGCATTTCACCATCTCTAGGATGGCGCAGATAGGAAGGCATGCGGCTGGCAATCGACAGGTCTCGTGTTCTAATCCGGATTTAGGTAATTTTATATGTAATTCTTATTTCATAATAGGTGTTCTCAACATGAGAGCAAATAATTACTCTCGTGAGAGTTCAACATTTTTGCATTTTATTTATTTTCAGTCATTTTTGCCAAAGCTTAATAACAACTTTCTTGTACATTTGTAAAACGCTTGGAACAACAAAAAATTAAGTTGGTGCACAACATGATGCTTTATAACTTCTCCAAATTTGTGTGAAGTAAACAAAACCCGAACATAGGTTGTACATGGAAATAATTCAAATGTTTTTCAACATTATGCTGAATTAATTCGTCATAATGGTACCTGTTAAATGAGTGATTGTTAGTTGGGTAGGGTGACGCTTAAACAAATCCTTTTATCGCTTTGTCTTTTTTGTTTCAAATTTCTCGTCAAAGTAGTCTAAAAACTACTATTAGAGCTTCCAAAAACGCGCATTTTCGTGCGCGGAGAATGTTGCCACATCATTCCGTTCAAAAAATATTAGGACAGCTTTGTAGTAGACCATACATGTCTAAAAAATCATTTGAAGGCGCTGAATGCATCTTTCCTCGTAAATCTGGTTTATGGACCACTCTCTCATCTTAAAATTCAGTCGACCCAATTTCCAGAAACACTGTCGTAAGTTTATATGTATTCATTTTTTAGAAAATTTGGCAGCTTAAGCTAACATACAAACATTAATGAAAAAAAATTATTTAAATCATGTTCAAAGTTTCTTCGACTTTTATCTTTTGAATGAGATCTGGGGTTTTAAAAACGGACTCAAATTGGCGGACTCAAATTGGCGAATATTGCGCCAGTAGTTTCGTCGGGAAACAATTCAGAAGTTTCTCCAGGAGTTTCCCCAGAAATTTCCCAGGAACTTTACGCTCCGCGAATTGCTCCAGGCTTTCAAGCGGGAATTGCTCCAAAAGTTCGTGCGTGATTTGCTCCAGAAGTTCCCACATGAATTGTTCCAGAAGTTCTTCCGGAAATCGCTCCAGGAGCTCCTGCGAGATTTGCTTTAAGAGTTCTTCCATGAGTTGCTCCAGAAGCTCCTCTGGGAATTGTCCCAGGAGTTCCTATGGGAATCGTTTCAGGAAGACCTCTGATCCAGGAGCTCCTCCATAAATTGCTCCAGGAGTTCTTGCGGTAATTGCTCCAGAAGTTCTTTCGTGAGTTGCTTCAGGAGTTCCTACAGGAATTGTTCCAATAATTCTTCCGGGAATTGCTCGAGGAGGTACTTTGGAAATTGCGCCAGGAGTTCCGTCGGGAAACAATCCAGAAGTTTCTCTAGAAACTACTCCAGTTATTCCCCAGGAGCTCCACGTCCCGGGAATTGCTTCAGGAGTTCTTGCAGGAATCATTCAAAAAGTTCCTTCGTCAGTTACTCCAGGAGTTCCTACAGGAGTTGTAACAGAAGTTCCTCCGGCAGTTACTTCGGAAATAAGGCCAGGAGTTTCATCGGGAAAGAATCCAGACGTTTTACTAGGAAGTACTCCAGGAATTCTTCCAGGAATTCCCCAGGAGCTCCACGTTCCGGGAATCGCTCCAGGAGCTCCTCCGAGAGTTGCACCAGCAGTTTCTCCGGGAATCACTCCAGAAGATCCTCTACAGATCGCTCCTGGAATTCCTCCGGGAATTACCCCAAGGGTTTCTCCGGGATAACTTCAGGAGTTCTTCTGGAAATTGCTTAAGAAGATGCTCCGGAAAATGCGCCCAGAATTCCTCCTGGAATTATTACAGGAGTTCCTCCATAACTTCCTTCAGCAATTCTTCTAGGAGTTCCTCCGAGAAATCCTCTCTAAGTTACACCGAGAGTTTCTTCGGTAATTTCTCCAGGAATTCTTCGAAAATTTCGAATTTAGTTCCTACGTGAAATTCTCCATGAGTTCCTCCGGGAACTGCTAAGGTTTCGTCGGGAAATTATCTCCAGGAGTTCCTCTGTAAATTCCCCCGGGAGGTCCTCAGCAAGCTCCACTGGGAATTCCTCCAGGACTCAGGAGTTCCTCCAGCTATACTTCTAGGCGTTGCTCCGAGGATTTCTCAGGAATTCCTACGGCAATTCCTTCAAGAGGTACCTAGAAAATTTCTCAAGGAGTTTCTTCGAAAATTTCCCCAGGAATACCTCAGCGAATTGCATCAGAAGTTTCTTCAATGTTTACAGAAAAAAGTTTCTCGCCGGATTTCTTAGAATGGTTTAGCAAGAATTTCTCTAAATATTTGTCTGGGATACTGAAGAATGAAATTCCTCTAGGGGTTTCTCCCGGAATTCCTACAAAAGTCCTACAAAGTCCCTTCAAAAGAGATATGATTTCTGAAGCAGCACTTTCACGTGAATTCGGAGATTCTTTCATAAATTTCTTCGGAGTTTTCCTTTAGAAATTCAAAACTTTTTCCAGAAACTTTACAGAAATTATTGCTTGGACACTCCAGAGGTTCCTTCAGGGATTTTCTCTGATATTCGCATGGACATTTCTCTAGCAAACTCTTAAGAGATTCTTCCGAAAGTTCCATCATGGATTTCGCCAATAGTTCCTTCAGGTATTCCTCCAGGCATGCATTGCTTTGGATCTATTCAGACTTTCCTGTAGCAGTTCTTTCAGAATTTGTTTCCAAAAACTCTCTCAACAAGTTCTGCAGAGATTACTCCACAATCCATTCCTTAGCATTTTACGAGATTTTTTTTAAAGAAATGTTTCATATGAATGCCTGCAGAGGGTCCTCCAGATCTTTTAAATTCATTTATTTTTATTGATTCAGAAGTTCTTCAAACAATTCCTTCAGAATGTTTCTGCGAGAAAATTTCTCCAGGCAGTAGTTTAGGGATTTTGAACAAATTCTTCTCAGAAATTATATAAGAAATTTTTCAGAGAATTCCTTAACATGTATCACCAGGAGCTCTTCCAAAGATTTCTTCAAAAAGTCTTCCAAGGATCCTTCAGAAATTCACTGGGGGTTTTCTAGAATTCCACCAGTACCATTGTCTGTGATTTCCGCAAAAAAAATCCCTCAGCAATTCCTCTACTCTACTATGTACCTCTCTTTTTTTCAGGAATCCTTCTTTTAGCATTTTTCCTTAGAATCCCTTTCAGAGTTGCTCCAGAAGTTTCACGTGATTTTTTTTTCAGAATTAAGAGGGTATTTTAAAGTGTTTCTTCATGTATTCTCACAGGTATTATCCTAGACTTTTATCCAGGAATTACTTCAAAAATTGCTTCAAGTGTTTTTCCACAAATTATTCCAACCGATTCCAAGAGTTTCTTGTAAAAATCTCAAATTTTAAATGGATTTCTCGAGAAGATCCAATAATTTCTTTTATCATTAAAGCATTCTTCAATAAACTCCCTAGAAGAATATCAGAACAAATTCTGTTGGGAAATCCATCAGGATCTCTAAAGACATCTCAGGAAATATGTCGGTAATAGCAATTTCCAAAAACAACGTGTAGGAATTTCTGCAGGAATCACTGGAGCAATTTATCAAAGAACTCTTGGAGAAACCCTGGGAAAAAATTTCGAAGTGTAGAATTTGTAACGAAATTTTCAGAAGAATTTCTGGAAACCCCTTGGAAGAACTTTAGAAGAAATCTCTTGCTGACGTTCCTGAAGAAATTCCTAAAGTTCTACAAAAAGTGTAGATAAAAATATATTCTCAAAGGAATTTTAATAGGAATCCCAGCAGGGATTTCTGAAAGATCCCGCGAAGGCATTTCAACAGAATCTCTGTAGATATCTTAGGAGGTACTTTTAAATAAATCTCAGCAGAAATATGTGTAGAAACCCCAGAGAATTTCTAGAAAGAGTCCTAAGGGAACGTCCATAAATTACGTCACACTTTGAGGCGAGAGGGGGGTTCAACAAAATGTGATGACCCATATAAAAATTTCTGAGGTTCCATACAAAATGTGTGACATAGGGAGGGGAGATTTTTGCGTAACGTAATTTATGGACGTTTCCTAAGAGATATTTTTCAAGAACGTACTAACTTCTCGAGAAGCTCTTGATGGAGTTCCTAAAAACATTGAGAAATGTATTGGAAAACTCCGCACTAAGTTCTTGTATAAAATTTTTGGAGGATCTTCTGAAAGTATTCCTGGAGAATCCCAAAGAATTTCTAAACAGACTAACTGCCAAGGCCTATATGTAGAACGTGGTAGAAACGCCGCTAAGAATACGCAATGCCTTTTCTCCAAAGAATACACCTTTTGGTAGGAATTTTTAAGTGGATGAGCAGCATCACGTTGATTTCGGTATTGCTATAAGCGGGCTTCGGAGCCCTCCAAAAATTTCCATCCGCCATCCATTCTTAAGTCTGGTTTTCGGTTTGCTCATAATAGGAGACAACGATTTCAAATGCGCCATTTGATATTAACCTTCCGTAACTCGCGCGGTTGGCCACCACCGTCAATGGAGGCGCATGGTTGCCAGTTCTTCGTTTGCCATGTAGGGTAGCGAGCCACTTGGGCAGTAGTCGGTATTTTGGGCACTATTCGCTAAAACTCAGTCAATTCCCAACCAATTGACTTGAAATTGTTTACACGGCTAGATACTATACGTATTACGTATCTCACCGCGTTCTAAAAAATGTGTCAATTGGTTCAAAATTGGCTGCTATAAAGTGCCCAAAATGGGAACCTTGCCGATGTAGTTCCACTTCCCTATGTTGTATTGCCAAACAAATCAGGCCAAACATTTCAATAGGTCCTATCTGCATTTGAGAGGCTCTCTTTGTTCACATTCTCTTTCAATTATTGCAATGTATTGGTACACTTTTCAACTATTTTTGCAGTACAAATCAAAATACGATTGTTTTGACCATCGTTGAATGCAAGGAGACAACCATAATACAAATAAACAGCTGAGATATTAACGAAAGAGAGGGAAACCAAAGAGAGCCTCTCTCTGCAGATTGGACCTTTAGACATGTTTGGCCTGAAATGATTGAAATTTGAATATTTATATAGAAAAAATTGAACCTTGAATAACGCTTATTGAGTCATTTCGAAACACATTCCTCCACCAAAAAAACGTAAGCGAGTAAAAAGCAATGAAAACCCTCGGTGGAAAGTGATTCCTACTTTTCTGAAGCGATTTTCGAGTGGAATTTCGTAACGTCGTCGTCGACGACGACGACGACGACGTTCTCAAAGCAGGAGTGGGTTGCCTTCTTAACGCAGCAAAGACAGGAACAGGAATTTCGAAAAACCTTTAATGCGTTTTGCTGTCGAAACCCCGATCGTTGCTTGGCGGTAATTGGGTTCCGACGCGACGATGAGAGCGGAAAAACGTGCCACTTTTTTCTGCGTTTCCTCGTCGGCGTGGTTGACGGAGCAACCGGGTATTGAAAGATTGGCTCACAAAAATACGATTACATCAGACGAAATTAGCTCCGATGGAACAGCGTGAGTGGCTCAGTCAGATATTGCATTGAAAGCCCGCGTATCGTACGTCGTTCGACTCATCCCGGCTTCCAGTTGTTTGTTTGTTTTAATTAATTTCTCCAACGCTTTTTCTCCCCCAGTGGCTATTTTCGCACCGTGTATGGTGGTGCAGTATACGTAGTAGCAGTTAGTCCGACGATGTCGAGGACGCATTTTGATTGAATTACACACGCCGACGCCAGACTCGTTGCGCTATCCCTTGCACATATTTGTCCGGTCGTCGTCGGGACAGGAATATCACAAACGTGGGATGATGTTGTTGTTTCATATGTAGGTATAGGAGCTAACCACACATGTGCTACTCGACAGCCATTCATCCAAAAGGGGGGTCATCGGCGTCATTCAGCTGTGGCGTGCGGAACAAATCTGATGGACAGACATACGATACGCCCCCGAACCGGTGCACCGCGCGGTAGTAGCGTTGGGACATTCTACCAACAACAGTTCAGTCAGCCAACAGGCAACCATGCAGATCAATTTGTACGCTGGCGGTGGTGCTAGGACCGCTTCGTTGCCGCTGGTCAGCTCAACCAACCACATCCATATATGCAACGCATCGTGGTCAAGCGTTTCCTGTTGAAGAACGCGCGTAAAGTTTAGCAACTAAATTGCAAAATCAAATCAGGATCTCTGGCTGTCACTGCTCTCGAAATCAGATTTCGTACCGAAAACATAATGGGGCCAGCGCAGTAGAGTTAATTGGCATTATTTCTCATGGCGCTGTCGTTGGGTGCGTCATTGCATCGTGAGGTAAACATACTTGCTACCCTATTTTGAATACTAGGGTACCCCAACAGGAAATGTGAAAGAAATTACCAATGTAGTATATAATTCTTCAGGAATGCCTCAATCGATTTGTCCAAACTGAGTCTTTCTTTTGGATACTAACTTATTGAAAAAAAAAAACAGATTAATCCACCCAGTGGTGATAGTGCCTTTCTCGCCGAATATGTACTCATGATCTTTCCGTCGACGTTAGCCAAAATGTTCCTGAATCCTGCGAACACTTTATATAGAAAAGCAACAATTTTAGCAAAACCATCTTCGATTTGGGAAACTTATTGATGATCAGACCTCTCAGTTGATTGCTTGACCACCTTAACCCTAGTCGTGCATTGGGGTCATTATGACCCCATTCCATGCACTACGGCAGCGAGGTAAGTGTCAGCTAATGCATGAAGAAGGTTAACTCTGTTCACATTCTCAGATCACTTTGTGATCTTCGACAAACGCTTTTTTTTTTCAGCACACTTTAGGCTATATTTTATTATCAGTGTGTTACACGATTCATGTAAAATTTGACCTCCTTACGAGAAAAATGCAGAAAATGATAATTTTCCATTCATTTTTCAATTGCAATGAGAAGAGCGAGGGCTCAACCAGCCGCACCCAAATTGTGAGCAGTAATTTTGGAAGCAAAAAAAAAATGAAGATTGAAAAAACTTCATTCGGTGTTGATGCGATCAAATTATAATTTTTCCATAACACGTTGATCCATTCTACTATATAATCTTGTGTTTGGCGGACAGTTCGGGGTTTTAAAAAAAGGAGAAAAAGATTTATCCACTTAATTACTTTTATTAATACAGTCTATCAATTGAATATTTGTTTCACAAAACTGGAGTTGTCACTATTACAATCTAACGCGATCCGAATATAATCTGTCAATTAAGTATTTGGTTTAAAAATATAATTAGCACTGTTACAATCTAACACGGCCCGAACTGACGCGACACTTGATGAAATGATACTGAACACCTGGCGCAGGTCGGCGGTTGGTTTTGTTGGTTTGATTTGCTGACCTCGCATTTCCGGCGGTTGGGTCCCAAAGGTGCTGACGTAGCGTGGCGTGACTTTGGTGGCCCGATCGAATATTGCTGACACCACAGCGGCTTATCCCATGATTATATATTTACACTGCAGGAATCTGAAATGGTGTGATTTAATGAGATCGATTTGTTCTCTTGCATTTATCAAGAGTGTGACAATTTCTTCACTTATAATCGTTTAAAAGCCACGATTTGATTTATCGCTTTGACATTTATTTTGTTCACTTTTATAATTTCGCTATTTGATGTGCGCTTGACCACTTTCGGCGGGACACCTGGAACCATTCCGGTTGTCTCAAATATGGTCAGAGACTATGTTTTTGTCAACTGTTCATCGGGTTGCCTAAAAAGCCGAAAATTAATGTGATCTGCGGCTATTTTTTTGCTAATCGTTCGACATATTTTTGAAAACGCCGCGATTTTATGTGTCGCATGCATGATTTTGGTTCACTTCTATTTAATCACTTCCGATAGAACACCCGCAATCGATTCCGAAATACTATTACTAGTTCTAGACGTAGTCTGAGACTATTTTCTTGTTGACCTTTCATCAGATTATCAAAGCCGCTGTGGTTTCGTTCTATTCTATATTTTACAACTTTCAGCGTCTCGTCACCAGTTCTGGAACACTACCGGTTCTCCCAAATATGATCTGAGGGTATTTACTGGCTAACCGTTTATCATGTTACTGAATAAGTCATTGATATGTCGCATGTATTGGTTCTCTTTTACATTTTACCATTTCTGGCGGGACACCGGCAATCGATTTCGTAACACACTAATATGGCTAGCGTCTATTTTTTTGCAACTGTTCATCATGTTACCTAAAAAATCGTGATTATAGGTATCGCATGCATGGGTTTGGTTTCACTTCCGGCCCAGAACCGGTTGCGGAACACTACCGATAGTCTCTTAAATAATCTGAGGCTATTTGCTTGCTAACGTTTATTAGGTTATCAAAAAAGCCGCGCTTTGCTGTGTCGCATGCATGGGTTTGGTTCAGATTTTTATTGAGCCGGTTTTGGAGGGAAACCCGGAACTAGTTTCGGCACTACTGGCAGTCCCTAATGTAGTTTTAGCCTACTTCCTTGATAATTGGTCATCAAGTTGTCGGCAAAACTGGGATTTGATGTGCCGCATGCATAAGTTTTGTTCACTTTTATATACGGCCACTTCTGGCGGGACACCCGGAACCGGTTCAGATATGGTCTGAGACTATTTTCTTGCCACCTTTCATTAGGTTATCAAAAAAGCTGCGCTTTGATATGTCGCATGCATGGATTTGGTTCACTTTTATATTTGGCAACTTCCGACGGGACACCCGGAACCGGTTCTGGAACACTACCGGTTCAGATATGGTTTGAGACTGTTTTCTTGCTAACTGTTCATCAGGTAATCGAAAATGCCGGAGTTTGATGTGCCGCATGCATGGGGTTCGATCACTTTTATATTTGGCCATTATTAGCGGGACATTTGGAACCGGTTCTGGAACACTACTGGGTCAGATATGGTCTAAAACCAGTGAAGAGAATTGTCAGACAAAAGAGGCACAAAACAAGCAAAAAAGAAGGAATGACGATTACTGTTCATCCCTACTGGTAACAGATAATGACATGATCTCGAAATTTTTTGTTGCAGACAAAACGGAAGCTGAATTTGTTGCGTACTTTTCAACTAGTGAATAATTCATTATTACTAAGCCAAAGTCGAAACTGTTTGATGATAGATCTTCAACAGAGTTGCAGTGTTTACCGGCTCGAAGTTACCGTTCGAAAATCGCAAGGCTTAAAAATTTCTAAACTCGCGGTGTACGATGTTAATCCTATTATTTTCAAGTTGGGACAAACTTATGTCGCATAGGGTGGATTGTCGCAACAATTACAGGTTGCGACATTGTCATTATTGTTGCGCGATGGTTGAATTTTGATTCACTGTCTAAAACTGTTTTCTCGCTAACTGTTCATAAGGTTATCGAAATTGCCGCAATTTGATGTGTCGCATGCATAGGTTTGGATCACTTTTATAATTGGCCACTTCCAGCGGGACATCCGGAATCGGTTCCGGAATACTACCGTTTCAGATATGGTCCGAGACTATTATCTTGCTATCTTTCATTAGGTTATCAAAAAAATCCGCGCTTTGATATGTCGCATGCATGGATTTGGTTCACTTTTATGTTTGGCCACTTCCGGCGGGACACCCAGAACCGATTCCGGAATACTTTCGCTAGACCGGTCCGAACCATTTTGAATAGGAAACAATGGGACCAGATTCCGCGTCTAATGAACCATCGGTCATTAAAATCGATGGAAGTTTACTGCCAGAACCCTTCTGATTTTTTTTTTTTAAATGCCTCTTTGTTATTGAACCCAAATCGAGAAAATGTTGCACCACTGCGAACGTAAATCTCGTTCTTTCCACTACTGTAGAACACTGGACTTGATTCTGTTCAGGCATTTTTGGGGTCGAATAGCGCCAATTCTGAACTTCCGTAGAGGACCAGCTACGGCTGGGAGTATATGTACACTATTGGATGGTTTTGGATTAATGTGCACATAGCAGTGACATTTGAACCAAGCTTGCTATTCAATGAAAACTTTCGCGATATGATGCGATTTGCGTTCGGCAACGAATACGTTTTCACCTTCTTTCGTTTTTCCAAACCAACCTACCGTACAAATTACACGCGAACAGACTCGACGCTGATCAACCGCGTTGGTTGTTCCTTTTGGCCGTTGAGCCGTTGCCTTCCAGCTAAGCCTTTCTATTCAACAGTTTCGATTGCCACTACAACTAACCCATTTGGTGAGTTTTGGCTTATCGGACGCGTGAGTGGCAGCACTGTTACATGTGTACAAAATCGTTTGCGAGTTACATCATGCTTGTTTTGCCACCTCTTCGCATCCGGTCATAGTGAGTGGTTAAAAAGTGTCGAATGATCGGGGTAGGACGATAGTTGACCGATAGATTTTCAGTTTCTTCTTCGAGAAACTTTTGGTAGAACTTCAGATATTTCTGAAACAATCTGCAGACATTTTTTTTTAGTTGTAGGAACTTGAGATAGAAAAATATAAAAATACATTTTGAAATTTTCAAGAACCTTGAAGGAGTTTATAGTTTTCATAACTTTTTAACATTTTTATTTTTATTCTAAATAAATAAAGTTCAAATTGTCCGTAGGAGTATTCATCTCTTATGTTTTTAATACAGACTTAACACTTTGAACATTTTTCGATACAAATCATATTTACGTAAACATGTTCGCCCAAAGCTAAAAGGACTAAGTTTGGTCAACCATAAACTAGGTGGCGGTAGTGGTCAATTGTTAAACTCGATGATTAGAGTGTTACGTCTGTTTTTATTTTTGACGTGATAATTGAAAAACCCATTTCGAAATATTTGGTACACATCCGGTATGTTCATTGGCGTTTTACTAATGCTGGTGAGCAAAAAATATTTTCATTTTCTTATATTATTCGTCGCACAAGCAGTCAAAATTCAATACTTATCATGACACTCAGAGCACAAGCAATTAAATTATAACTACCTACCTAAACACACATAAGCCATCACTAACAAGAACCAATGAAGCCAAATCATGTGCCTTCACATGCGAACATTAAAAAGATTTGTGAACAAGTGTAAACGATCCGGAAAAGCGCTGCCGCTATTACTTATGGTAACGACGATGGTAGCGGCGAAGTCTATGATGATCAAGAGCTATAACTTAGGCACCTAAATCCCTGCCACCGTAGACGAAAACGACATCTAAAACCCAGTTCATCGGCACCGCACCGCCACGCACCACACTCTCTGTTGTATCCCAGCTCAGGGACTTTACCGAAGTGACTTCGCTCCAAATCCGCTGCTCGTCACATTTCTTCGGCAAATCACCCACCAACCAACAGCTGGGCTATAGTTGCTTCACACCGGCGAAGAGTATACTAAAACAAACAACCCATAAAATCCAAAACTGATTGCGGTGTGGAATCTCCGGGCGACACGGTCCGGAAAATTAATGCGCCTGTGAAAAAGTGAAGTGACGACGACGCGGTGGCGCTGAGCGAACAGAGACCACAAACAAAAAACGATGGCGTGTAACTAGGTACATTTTTAATTGGATGGTTTCAAAATCATTAAAACTTACACTATTGTGGGGAGGTTAAACACGATAGGGTTTAAATTTGATCGAAAGTTTTTAATGAAGGTGCTAACTACAGAAGGGTTTAGTTTTCCGAATTATGGAGATGTCCATAGGAAGTCGAGTTCACATTGTTCCAGTGACTAACGGGAAATGGAAGGATGCAGGAAATATGCAGGCTTGGGAAAGATTGTCAAAACTGCAAATACTAAAAATTGTATGACATTTTCCCATTTATTTGAAAAACATTTTCAAAGTTTCACAATCTGTACCTTGTTCTCCTCAAATTGATCGTGCTTCAACATTATGTTCAAGCCAATACAACTCCTTCCACACCTAGTATCAGACCGAATTAGTGTAACGAGTGTAACCGAGGAAAACTGCAACCGGGAATTATCACCGTGTAGGAAAAGTTGTGTCATGTCAACGTCATCATAAGCTGTACTGTTTTATCGTCATCTGTCGTCGAGTGCTGTTCACTTACTGACCTGATTCAGCCGGGGCGTTGAAGACACAGGCACAGGAAGAAAAAAAAATGGTGGCGGCGAACCGGACAGGTTATTGTACTTTACGGAATTTGTTCCTCCGTGCATCTTTGAACCGATAGGTATGAAATCTTTTTGAGCGAAAAGCGGATGCTGGCTGGTGCTTCCTTTCTGGTGTCGGTGTTGGCCCAGTTTGTATCCAGTTGTGTTACTATCTCCGTACAATTTCATTATCTGGCGTGTTCAGTTTGTAAGATATTTTTAGAATTACTAACGTCCCGCAGAGAACCCCAGGTATTTATCTACAGTCTGCTTTTTATTCAGCGATAATATACTTCATCTGCTGAGTCTCTTCGTTTCTGTTTCAACACATCCTATCATGGCATTACAACGTTTTAACGCATTATTGTTCAGTTGTTTTACTATTATATATAGAAGCATTGGCATTTTTTTTAGATTTTGGGTTAAGGAGAAACTTCAAAGAATACCAATATGGCTGCCACAATGGTTGACTTGGACCCCTACTCACGTTTCCAAGACCACAAATCTTAAAAATTCGTAAACAAATTCGCTCGATTTGGAAAAGCTGCCTCTTTTTGCAAGTGAGCTAAGCCAGGATAATCAAGCGCGGCTTGGTTCGATGCTTCGTTCGTCAGATTTGTGTCTCTAAAGTTTATATGCAAAATTGCAATGGGATTTCTTGATGTTTCACCTTAATCACTGACTCTAAGACAAGAATGACGTAATCCTCCAACAATCGAGATCTGTCCTGGACTAGAGATGGGAAAGCATAGTTGGTTAAATGCCTACTAAAAAGAGTAACAGAGATCTCTGCCTCACAGGAAGCAGGAAGTTATTAGGGTTTGGATGAAGGCCACAGGATATGTTTGGTCAACGTTCAGGCACCGATGTTCCGAAACACTATGCAGGAACGAACTCACCAAGTTGTACGAATTCCGCTACTCTGGACACGAAATTGTTGACTTCCATCTGCGGCTTCCGGATATCAATCATCGGTATCGTTCGAAACATCCAATGGCAAAAAAAGCGGAAATGCAAACGAGTACTAGCACCCCGAAAAGAATGCGACGGGCATGTCCTGCTTCTTCTACGCGCTCATCACGTCACTGATACTTACCATGGAACTCATTACACTTGGCTGATTTATCACAGTTTCTTCATATGATGCTATAGGGTGCGGGCACCGGTTTTGGCCAGTCTAAGGGAAATCATTTTTATAAAAAATAACCAATAATCCTATAAAAACAACCAATGCGTCAAAAGAAAGGTTTCAATCTATATTTTGAAGGAAAAATGCAGAAATCATGCCAATACTTGATTTTTGTATTAAAAGTGGCACTGGCCAAAATAGAAGCTCTGCCGCAGTTTTGGCCATATTCTTAAGTTTGGTTTCTATTTTGGCCAATCACGTGTATTTCTTATGGAAGTGGCCAAATTAGAAGCACCCTGGCCAAAATAGATATATGGAAGCAGATTTTTTAAGGAAATATATTTTTTTCTTCCAGTTTTTAATCAAAATGTGTGGTTTTCACAGCTGTAATCATCATATTGTATTAGGATCTACTAGTAAAAAATAAATTTACGCCGATTTAGATCGCAACAGGCTCAATACCGCACTATGGCCAAAACTCCGGACTGGCCAAAACTGAAGCTTCTACCCTACATTTTAAAATGGCTGTAGATTCTATGCTCTATACTACTGAAATACAAACCAAAAACCTCTAGTACGTTAATCGCATCCTACCTTGATACCTTGTTGGCTACAAAGTAACTTTACTCCAATACCGAGCGTAAATCAGAGCGCCATCTTCGTCGGTACATGTTCGGGGAAACTGAAGGAACATCGTCCAATGTTCCACAAGTTTCCCCGAACGTGTAGGGATCGCAGATCTTTTTCAATTGCGTGCAGCCAGCGCCGTTCGCATCTGCCAACAAGGTCACCGACCTCTACCTGGTTCCCTGCTCAACCTTCCTTTTGCATTACATTGGTATCAGCTCGTTGACGTAGTGTACGTTTTGGGTCAAAAATTACCCTAATGCCAAAGGAGGGTTAATATTGTTTTTTATTTATTTCAACATTCGCACTACGCGCTCACTAGAATCCGCCTTATTTTATACAAAATATTCGTATTTTTGGTATACATCATGCATCTGCGCCACACTCAATTTTCTTGTTTCCCACCAAGAATTGTCCGCAGCACTTTGCGCTCGAAAACTCCGAAGTCCGAAAGCTTTTCGGTCCACCTCCTTTAACGTCCACGTCTCGTGACTGTAGAGAGCCACCGGAAGAATGAGCGTCTTATAAAAAACGAATTTGCGTTTGCAAGTTACGGAACCTAAGCTGGTTACGCAATCCGTAAAGGCCCTATTCGCTGCTTCAATACGCCTTTTCACTTCACGGGAAACGTCTTTGTCATTTTACAAGTGTTCCACGATAAACAAATTATTCAACAACTTCAAACATATCTCCATCAATCACTACCTCAGCACTAACACTGCTAGGCCTGCCTCTGTCTCTACCCACTATCATGTACTTCGTCTTGGTAAAGTTAATCGTCAAGCCTATCTTCGCTGTCTCTCTCTTCAGAGGAGCATAAGCAAGCGTATTCCACTGCCGTACGATCGATGCTGATGATGCTGATGATATCGTCCGCAAAGCCGAGAAACATGTGCGATCGTATGAAGATAGTGCCGTTTCTCAACACGCCAGACCTCCTAATCTAATCGCTTCTTTGAGTGCAATGTTGAACAGGTAATTTGAAAGAGCATCACCTTGCTTTAATCTATCTAAGGTCACAGAAAAAGTAGACACTTCGTCTGCGATCCGAATACTTGATTTTGATCCTTCCATCCTTATCAGTTTCGCCGGAAAACCATGTTCTGCCATTGACTGCCAAAGCTTATTTCTTTTCATTGAATCGCACACAGCTTTAAAATCAATGAACAGATGGTGAGTGTACAAGTTCTATTCCTGAAATATATCAAGGATCATTCGCAAGTTAAACATTTGATCCGTCGTTGATCGGCCCTTACGAAAACCACCCTGGTATTCGCCGACGAAGGACCCCTCAAGAGATCTCAGTCGGTAGAACAGGACACACGACAGTATCTTATACTTACGCCAAATTTAAAAGTTTAATCCTTCTTTAATTGTCACACTCTAGTCTGTGTCCTTTCTTGTAGATGAGGTCTTCTTATGAGGCCAGTTGGTAGTCAATTCTTCATCTTCTCAAATCTTTACAATAATCTGGTGAAATGATTGATGTAGCTGCTCGGGTTCGTGCTCAAAAGTACGACCGGAATCTCGGCTTTTCTCAGCAGTCTTGCTGTATTTCTGCTCCTTAAGGGCCTTTTTATTCTCATCCAGTATTGGTGGTTCCACTACTTGACCGTCATCCATTATGTTATTCCTGAGTGCTCCTTCACTGCTACCATTCAACAAATCTTCGAAGTGCTCCTTCGACCTGACTGCCACCATTGTTTTGTCTGTCAGGCAAATTTACTTCCCGGTTATTGCACATAGCGGCACTGGCTCAGTCTTGTGTCGCACGCCATTGAAAGTTACATAAAGTCACCGCATATCGTTCCTGTTCATACTTTCCTGCGCTTCAGCAATCACACTTTCTTCGTGCTGCCGTTCTTTAGTGCGGTGGATTCGTTTCTCTTTTGCTCTTGTCACCTTGTACACTCCCTGTTGAGCCGGGTACCGGCCACTAGCCACTACTTCTGGTGGCATTATTTTCGTTAGCGTCGCTGAGCGGTCCTATTATCTGTTGCGCTATTGTTTTCACTGCTTTATGGATACACCTCCACAAACTATTGACATTTCCAGATCTATTAGTCTCTCCTATCCTCTCGTCTAGCCTCTGATGGTACTGTGTAGATCCTCATCAATGTCCGGGTCTCTGTAGGACCTTACATCCATGATGTCGGTAAAATGTAGCCCGTAGACCAGCACGTGGACTATCGTGCGGAGTAGGTACTGCAGCTGAGTAGGTACAGCATGCTGATTGCCATCCCTCAAGCAGCAGCGAATATCACAAGGCACAGACCATTATCGTTGGTAAAGGAATGAAGGCTTTCCGTTTCAATTACAGGTTGAAAGAAACTTTCTCTGCTGATCTATATCTATGCATTTGCATCTCCGATGACAAATTTGACATCTTATTTTGGACACTCTACGTAGGCCTTATCAAGGCTCTCCTAGAACTGATGTCATTGGGTTTATAATTCGTTGGTGCATGCATAGATGCTGATCAGGCTGTAATTGAAGAATTGGCCCTTCATCCTTAACACACAGATACGGTCGCTTATCGGCTTCCAACTCGTTCAATATCCTTCCCGATCACCATAAAGGCAACTCCACGTTCTGTTTTATCGCCACCAATGCAGTAAATTCTTATCCTTCTTCTTTATGGCTCTACGTCCGCACTGGGACTTGGCCTGCCTCGTTTCAACTTTTAGTGTTCTTTGAGCTCTTCCACAGTCATTAATTGAAGGGCTTTCTTTGTCTGCCATTGCTTGAGTTTGTATATTGTGAGGCAAGGATAATGCTACTCTATCCCAGGGAGTCAAGAAAGTTTTCCCGAACGGAACGGGAATCGAACCCTCCGTCTCCGGATTGGCGATCCATAGCCTTAACCACTAGGCTAACTAGAGACCCTGTAGATGTGGGTCTTGAATAAAGTGTAGGCGATGGGATTCACCGCTCGGAATTATCGTACCCTTAAATGTCTAGTCTAGTCTACACATACATTTAAGTGTCGTACCCTTAAATGTACCGTCAAACGGGGTTACTTGCAACAGCGGTGTAACTTGCAACACGATGACATACATTAAATGTGAACTATTTTTAAGAATAATAAAAAGCTAGTATGCTCCACTATTTCGGTTATTGAGATTATGTATACCAAAGATCGTTTTAGTGAAAATTCTTTGTTTAATGTTTAGCTACAATGTTAAAACGGTTTGCTCATTTATGCCATAAAAAAAAGTATGAAAATCGTACTTCACCTCTATCCTACGGTAAGTGCGATAAGTCCGATGACCTTGCTGGCAGTTAGGGTATCCAATACTTAGCTTAGCAGTACCCAACTCGGTGCAGAACTAGATTTTTACAGCACTTATCGTAATGTACGACTCGTGCTGTGAAAATCTTCATTCTGCACCTTGTTGCGTTAACTGCTATTTTAACCTCATCAAGTGTTTTTGGTTCTACTACTTAATCGTCATCAACTATGCTAACACAGTTTCTGGGTATCCCTTTATTATTATCATCCAACAAGTGTTCAAAGTTTTCATCCGCGAGGCTGCCATTATTGTATTGTCTGTCAGTGAATTTCCGTCCCAATCATTGCACTAGCGCAGTCTTGTGCTAAGCAGGGTTCACAGTTGCATAAAACTTTCGCATATCGTGCCGATCCTTGCTTTCTCGCGTTCCAGAAGTCATTCTCTTTTCGTGAAGACGTTTCTTGCTACGGTTTATTTGTTATCGAATCGACAATTTTCACTCTTGATATAAATAAAAGGCTTACATTGCCCATATCCTGTCCTAATTTATTGTTGAAGATACCTTAAGTCGGGTGACAGCTGTAGAATTCAATGGAAAAAAGCGCCCGATAGAGACTAATAAATTTATCACTCACACCAGTTATCTATTGTTGAACTTGTTTCTAGGGAATAAAACTGACTAGCCATTGGCCCAAAACTGGACGCTGGACCCCACGCGAAGCATTTGAGCAGCCTAAATGTAATCGATGCCGCGTGTGTCTCATCCCCGCGTGGTCACCATTGATCGAAATTAATCTTTCATCGATTCATGCAACGGACACAAACGTACTTCCAAGGTGGGCTTATTCGTGCTCCCAAGAGACATCAACACGCATCGCATCGGCGGACGAGTATCGGATTAAATATACATTTCTCGGACTCCCTATCGATACATTACACGGTCCACCAAACAAATATAAATCACCTTCTGCCGAAAGTGCTGTCTGAATGGTGACCAGCTGCCACTAAAAATCCCTTACTGCCTCCCACACGAGGGACTTTGCTTGTTGTCCATTCCCTGGATGGATTACCTGCCTATATTTCGATAGATCGCCACGTTTCCCAAGCCTTCAATAAAAGAGACGAAGAGGCCACACGCCACAAGCTTCGTGACCTGTATAACAGTTTGGAGGATTAATAATGGGGGTCAATATGACCCAGGTAGACACGCTGAACGTACACTAACGCCGAGAAAGCTAACATCTTAGGAGAGTTAAAGTGTTAGTAATTGCTTTATTCCATGCGTATCTGCGTTGCAAATTGCCGCAACAATGTTGCCGAATACTTTTTTTTTTCAATCAACGAACATAGATTGGTGAGTCCGTTCTACAATATTGTTTAGTTACCGTATCTCAAAATCTACGACTCAACGTGTTTTAATTATTTTTTTTTTGTATCTGTATTAACGAGATTTTTAGCCCTAGGCTAGTTCATCTCGGGACCCACGCTTTACTTCTTTTCCGAAGGAAGAACTCACATTTTGTGAGTTTGTTGGGAGTGGGATTCGACGGGCTTGGTGGTCTAGTGGCTACCGCTTCTGATTTATATGCAGAAGGTCCTGGGTTCAATCTCTGGCCCGTCCTTTTCCTCCTACTTTGTATCTTTCTATATACTTTCTCTTTGCTCTCTACATATACAACTAATGTATATAAACATGTTCATAGCCGTCGCTAGAACAGAAACGGGTTGAAAAAGTCGTTTCCCTGCCTTCCAAACTTTCACAGCACAGTGTCACAATCCTATTAGAAAACGCCTACAAGTTATGCAATCATGCGAACTGTGCCGCACATCTTCAAAAATAATAAAAACACACAATTCTATCACCTTCCCCTGGTATCCACAAACCAATGTGTGAACCTTCTGCCAACCAATTCCCACCAACACTCCAACATCCACATGAATTTGTGCTGGCGCAGAGGTAGGTATATTCGGCCAGATGTGGATACAAACGATTGCAATCATCACTTCCTTACCCCTTCCCCACATTGACCTGCAACCTGACGTGGCAGGCGCCATTGTCGCCTAAAAATAGAAGATCACCAACGCTCACACACTGAAGATGCCTGCTAGTCCCCGGCAGTTATCTCATTGGTCCTTGTGTGAGTGTAGGTGGTCTGGCGATACTGGAGTAGCTTCCACGGGCGGTCAATCAAGCTCAAGCTCAAGCTTGTTGGGAGTAGGATTCGATCCCAGGTTCTCGGCGTGATAGTCAAGTGTTCTAACCATCACTCCAGATCCGCTCCACAACGTGTTTTAAAGATAAATTTGGCTCCAAAATTTTAACTAGTGTGTATGGGCACTATGATATGATTTAAATGTTTAATACCTACGATAGATCTAAACAGAATAAGACACATTCAGTAGGTTGCATGCCCATCCGTGGATCATACTATAACCAACTATAGAAAAAAAGGACCCCGTCTATGAAAAGAAAAACTAGAAAAATAGAAAATAACGTTCGCTTCTGTCTTGTGTATCTCCGGGTTTCCGCTCACTTCCACTTCCATTCATCCATTGATGCAAAACTAGTCTCAGAGGCAATTCGTGATGAAATGAATAGCCCAAGAATTAATGGGACATTCGTCGTCGTCGTCGTCGTCGTCCGTGCACTCTGCAAACGAAGCAAGATATGTCGCCGCGTTCGTTCACGGTAAAAGCGGCGACGTTATCCTTTTTCTCGCCGTTTCCAGCAATTCTACACCACATAGGTACATACTGCCACGTTCGAAATGGTGCTAGAGGAATTGCCTCGGCCGCGACCTCCAATCTCCTGACTGTGTGTATGTTTACCTCTTTGGGTAACCTACTTAAAGCTGGCTAGCTTGATGGGGCAATGTCGAATGCCTATTCTGGCGGCTGCACAGGATGGTATCCTTTCGGGATGGGAGCAGAGAACATAGTGAACGGAGTGCACATAAAAATACCACCACGTTTGACTCCCAGCTCGGTTGAAATAGGCAGTTTTCAAGTTTCTTTCTTCTTGGCAACAAGCCTAAGGCAACAGCGCATGATGGAGATGTGTGATATGACATCTCTTTGGTGTGTACATTTGATTGGTTTTGGGCGAAAAAGGAAGTTATATCAAGGACATCAAGTGATAGTTGCGTTGTAGATGAGATAGTGGTAAAGTTTCGTCACACTTTAGAACATCCATGACGTATGGATGACATGAAAAAATTAAGACATGTCCATGTCGTACGCAAAGCACACAAATTGTCCGAATATAGTTAAAATCATAGCCCGGCTGTTGGGTCCGGCTCGTCGCATTACACCTTCCAGAGCGATGTTGAAGAGTAAACATGAGAGTCCGTCACCTTGTCGCAGTCTTTGGCGAAATTCGAATGAACTGGATAGTTCACCCAAAACCCTTACGCTGTTTTGCACACCGTCTATCGTTGCTTTGATCAGTCTAGTGAGCTTTCCAGGAAAGCCGTTTTCGTCCATGATTTTCCATAGCTCTGTGCGATCGATACTGATGTATGCCGCTTTGAAGTCGATAAACATGTGATGCGTTGGGACCTGGTATTCGCGGCATTTGGTTTGTACTCGACCGTCCGTCAATGAATCCGGTTTGATAACTTCCCACGAACTTATTCGTTTTAGGTGACAGATGACAGAAGATGATCCGGGAAAGCACTTTGTATGCAGTATTCAAAATGATGATCGCTCTGGAGTTCTCACATTCCAAATGGTCGCCTTACTTGTAAATGCGGCAGATTACCCCTTTCTTCCACTCCTCCGGTAGCTCTTCGGTTTCCTAGATCCTGACTACCAACCGGTACAGGCCAACATTTCTAGGCCCATCTTGATGAGTTCAGCTGCGATAGCATCCTTTGCAGCTGCTTTGTTGATTTTGAGTATGTGTTTTGATCCTTAACTTCCCGCAGCGTGGGAGTTGGCTCATTTCCACGGCTGCTGTTGCCGTAGTCCCCAATGCCCACGATCTCAACGCCATTTATATTTTCATTGAAGTGCTGCTTCCACCTTTCGATCACCTCAAGTCCGTCCGTCAAGAGGCCCCCGTCCTTATCCCTGCGTATTTCGGCTCGCGGCACGAAGTCGTTGCGAGTTGCATTGAGCTTCTCGTAAAACTTCCGTGTTTCGTGGGAACAGCACAGCAGTTCCACTTCCTCGCACTCCACTTCTTCCTGCGCTTTTTCCCCCGAAAGAAGCGGGTCTGCTGTTTCCGCTTCTGTTTATAAGGTTCCACGTTCTGTCGGATTCCTTGCTGCAGCATTACCGCCCTCGCTGCGTTCTTCTCCCCCAACACCGTTCTGCACTCTTCGTCGAACTATTCGCTCCGTTGATTCCGTTTCACGTATCCGATGGTGCTCTCGGCTGTGTCGTTGATGGCTGCTTTAACTGTACTCCAGCAGTCCTCTAGAGCGGCCTCATCGAGCTCGCCCTCGTCTGGCAACGCGGCCTCGAGATTCTGAGCGTATGCTGAAGCGACATCCGGTTGACAGTCGCTCTAGGTTGTACCGTGGCGGTCGCCGGTACCGTACATTGTTGACGGAAAGTTTTGGGCGTAGTTTTACCATCACCAGTTAGTGGTCGGAGCCGATGTTGGCGCCACGATAGGTTCTGACGTCGATAATGTCGGAGAAGTGCCGTCTGTCAATCAGAACGTGGTTGATTTGAAATTCTGTCTGCTGTGGTGATCTCCAGGTGTAACGATAAGGGAGGCTGTGTTGGAAAAAGGTGCTACGTATGGCCATATTTTTGGAGGCGACGAAATCAATGAGTCGTAGGCCGTTTTCGTTCGTCTGCTGGTGGGCGCTGAACTTACCAATTGCGGTCTGAATTTCTCCTCCTGGCCTACCTGAGCGTTTAAATCTCCTATGATGATCTTGACGTCGTGGCTTGGGCAGCGATCGTACTCGCGTTCGAGCTGCCAATAAAATGCGTGCTTGTCATCATCAGTACTTCCGGAGTGTGGGCTGTGCACGTTTATTATGCTGAAGTTGAAGAATCGGCCCTTGATCCTCAACCTGCACATTCTTTCGTCGATCGGCCACCAACCGATCACGCGCCTCTGCATATCACCCATCACGATGAAAGCTGTTCCCAGCTCGCGTGTGTTGCCGCAGCTCTGGTAGATGGTATGATTACCTCTAAAAGTTCGCACCATGGATCCTGTCCAACACACCTGCAGCGCTACGATGCCGAACCCGCGGTCCTTCAGTAGTATTCCTAGTATTGCATTCTAGTTTTCAAGAGATTCACGGATTCCAGCAGTTTATGTATATTTGTTGCTAAAACGATCAAAATCATACCTGTAAATATAAATGACTGATTTTCAGGTTAGTTTTGAACACCTAGAACATCAATATATGGAAAAAAACTGTTCCGAATTCATAAAGTAGAGTATGACTCTGAAGCATAAGACAGTAAGGATAAACTTAACCAAGATGTACATGATTACGGATAGAGACAGGGGCAATTCTAGTGATGTTAGTTCATAGAAAGTTGCAGTGCTGCAGTGTTGCACCCGATGTCTCGGACATGAAATAAAAATAATATTTATGAAATGAAAGGTGGAAGCAGCACTTCGATCAGCACCTGAACGGCATGAAGATCGTAGGCACGGGAGCCCAACGTAGCAAACGACGACACCAATGCAGCGGAGGACGGAAATGAACCAACTCTCACGCTGAGGGAAGTTAAGGATGCCATTCGCCAACTCAAAACCTACAAAGCAGCTGCAAAGAATGGCATCGCAGCTGAACTCATCAAGATGGGCCCAGAAAAGTTGGCCACCTGTCTGTATCGGCTGGTAGTCAGGATCTGGGAAACCGAACAGCTACCGGAGGAGTGGAAGGAAGGGGTAATAAGCCCCATTCACAAGAAAGGCGACATATGACAGTATCGACCGCGCAGAGCTATGGAGAATCATGGACGAAAACGGCTTTCCTGGGAAGCTGACTAGACTGATTAAAGCAACGATGGACGGTGTGCAAAACTGCGTAAGGGTGTCGGGTGAACTATCCAGTTCATTCGAATCTCGCCGGGGACAGCGACAAGGTGATGTCTCATGCCTACTCTTCAACATCGTGATTTTCACAAAATCCGGTCAATTTGTGTGCTTTGCGGACGACATGGACATTATTGCAAGAACGGTGGCAGAGCACTCGGAGTTTTCGAGCGACGTGTGCTAAGGACAATTTTCGGCGGTGTGCAAGAGAACGGTGTGTGGCGGAACAAGATGAACCACGAGCTCGCTGCACTTTACGGAGAATCCAGCATCCACAAGGTGGCCAAAGCCGGAAGGATACGGTGGGCAGGGCATGTTGCAAGAATGCCGGACAAGAACCCTGCAAAGCTGGTGTTTGCAACTGATCCGGTTGGCACAAGAAGGCGTGGAGCGCAGAGAGCACGATGGGCGGACCAGGTGGATCGTGACTAGGCGATCATTGGGCGTGACCAAGGATGGAGAGCTGCAGCCACAAACCGAGTATTGTGGCGTACTATTGTTGTTTATGTCTTGTCTTATAATGTGATGTTGAACAAATAAATGTATATATGTTGGGATCCCGGATTGAACCCACTGATCAACCATCGTATTTCGGATTATGAACCGTGAAAACCGTACATTACAACTAATTTAATCCAACTTTATTACCGCGATCAGATCAAAGCGATTGATCTGTCGCAATCTCTTACACGAACTGAATTCAATTCATCTCTTATAATCTATACAAAGGAGCAAAGGGGTACAATAATAGGGAAGTCTACAAATATTTTATTCTCAATTTTTATAACTCCACATATATGTTATGAAATGAATGCGACCTTAACATGTCAAGTAATCATCGACATTGCCTGGCATGCAGAATCGCACATGATTCACCAATTAATTTCTCAAGAATTTCGAATGACATTGCCGAAAAGGTTATCACGATGCCCCGGCGTAAGCCATCGCTATTAGTAATATAACTTCTTCATTTCACTTCGCTTGGCACAAAGTACGGCAACGATGTCAGCGACGTAAAACTATAAGGAAAGTGAACGAACGGTTGTTGGTATCGCTGGCGAGGCTGGCTATCCTGCTGATCATACCTCTCTACACAACGACGCCGGGCCGGTCGTCGTCTTTACCTGTGTGCTTATGGGAAAACGGAATGCGACACAAAAGAAACCCCGGCACGCGATGATGACGGCAATAACGCCAATAGCAGCGTGCGGAGGAGGAATGAATGAATAAAGAGACACGAGAGTCGTTCCCCGTTCAAACTGCCGGAAACGACGACATACATATATCGAGCGGAAGTAAATCTCTGTTTACGGTGGCGCTGCTACTAGTGGGCCCCGCTGTTGTCTATGGCCGGGTCGGTCTGTCTATGAATGGGACGGAAACGAGGATGACGGCATGGGAGACATGCTTTGCAATTTTTGCTTGGTTGGGTTTCTACCGACCGGGTAAAAATTAAGGTGCACATAAGTTATTGCCACCAACAAGGCGACTAAAGAATGTGTCTCCGTCGGCGGCGTGATATTGCTTGTCCCAGAGTTTTTTTTTTATTAGGGGTATACCATTAGCAACTCACGACCAATAACACTTGAGGTCTCCATCATCGTCGTAGCCTCCTCACCAAAAGCACTTTGGGACCATTTTAAAAGAGGAATGCAATTATGGCACGGTGATGATATGTCTGGAGTTTGCATATTCCACCTTTTCGACGAAAAGACGGGCTGAGCCGAAATTCTGGGATAATGTGTGAGGTTATAAAGCTAAAGTATTTATGACTGTAATGCATTAAAAAGTATGTATTATTTAGACTTTAAAATAACTGATACATATATGTTTTCGTACATCGTGTGGCAGGCAAAATATATGTTAAATGTTTCAATAAAGAGAATTAAATTCCAGAAATTAAAATTAAACACCTTTATTTTAACATGTACTGTCAACCCCTGTTTCTAACGAACCGTTCTATTTTATCCCATTTCAGAACCCGGATCCAAAACGATGGATCTGTACGAGTTTCTCGTGGAATCGGAACTGCAGCACTACTACAACTCGCTCAAGTATGTATCTGTTCTGTTGATTGAAATAAACTACATATTAAATTTTCTCTCTTTATTGAAATACACAAAAACATATTATAAAGCCAATAAGAGTATTCACTAAACAGTTGAAACAACTGCGTAAGCCTAGGCGTAAGCAGTGATTATCTGATTGTTTGAAATGTTTCATGAAATTGTGAATGAAATAATCAAAGATTGCCTTGGTAATGGCGACGTTTAATCAGTTTAATCGCTGTTTAGTGAATCCCCCAATTGTTTCAGTTTGTGTTTCTTTATAATTGATTCAAATTTTTAATAAATCCATGAGCTTCACAAATGTGTTCAAATCGTTTTACGAAAGCTTAAGAAACTATCTTCATTTCAACACCTATTTGTATGGATGTACCTGAACTGAAAAATAATTAAGGGTGTGGATATGGTCTATTTTGTGGATATATATATTTTATCTGTATTAACGAGATTTTTATCCCTAGGCTAGTTCATCTCGGGACCCACGCTTTACTTCCCTTCCGAAGGAAGAACTCACATTTTGCGAGTTTGTCGGGAGTGGGATTCGAATATACTCTATTAAAGAAGAGGCACTTTTAATTTTAATTTGAAAATGACGATGATTTCAATGACGAATTGTTTAACGTTAAGATAAAGTACCGTTAAGTATTTACAGCTATTCTAATTTCAGTAAAACTTCGGATTGGGCAGCATTACATTACCAAATTGGCTGACCTTCGGTAAAATTGCACTTAACTTTTGCAATCCTAACTTTTATCGAAATTGGAATATGTGTAGTGAAATCAGTGTAGTAATCCATAGGATGTTCTTAACCCATTTATGCCCAGTGATCTATTTATAGATCAGTAACTTATGCGATTTCCCTGGAGAAATGAAGCATGTTGGAAGAATACAGGGTGCGTGCGATATTTTTGCACTAAATCATATCGTAATCATAAAACACGTTTCAAAAAAAATCGACAATAGATCCATACTAAATGATTTTTTCGCGAACAATTGTGATAATTTCAATGATTTAGGAAGAAAAAAGTGGTCCTAATATCGATAACCTTTTTTGAACGATCCTGAGAACCGCTGCAAGTCCGTTTTAGTGTTGTTCTCTATAGTTTGGTCAACAATTGTGTTATTTTAGGTAAAACTAGAATATTTTTTGTACGAGGAGCTCCAATGGTATCATCGTTATGTGTGCCGTTCACAAAATATCCCATAAATTTGAAAAAGAGGTTTCTAGAAGACGAAAATGCGAACAACTTGAGTATAAATATATGGAGCAGCTGCATACTATCTGCATTTTCTCAGCTGTCAAGAACGCTATGAAGCTGATTTTTTCAGTGTAGTTGGGGGATTCTATAGGCTTGTTACCTACAAAAAACTACATCGCTGGAATGGAAGATAGCGGAGAAATAACTGGAAGAAGTCGGAAATTCTATTTTGAGCAATGATATTCTACTAGGGCTGCTCAAAGATTTATGAGAAAATTTAAAACTAAAATATCCTAAGTCTGACCACCTCAATTTGCTGTTTTAGACTGCCATAAGCTACAGCACAAATTTGAGCTGAATTGATAAGGTCTTAGGTATCGCTCGACTAGTCTGAAGTTTATATAGTAAAACTGGTACAAATATGTGCAGGAATGGCATAGTTTTAGTTTTCTGCCATTAGATGGCACTGGAAGCGTTCAATAACCCTTATTTTTAGTATTATTATAGGGAATTCCATGCGGAACATCTTTGTTGAAGACCGCTAAGTGATCCGATGCTTGCTAAAAAAAGTTGTACCCTAGACTTAGTGTATCGAAAAAACAACCAGTTTTTATTGATGCTATTCGATAATGTGTTAAAACCACCACGTCAAAATTATTTAAATCATACTTTTTGAAGCATATCTATATCATTACGTCTCGTGTATCATTATCGGGCTTTTACACATTACATTTTACTGATTTCGTCTTATTTACACAACAAATAGTAGAACCCGAAATGTTATTGGGCGCGCTAGTGTAAAACATAGGATCTGAAAATATTTTCTCATACCACCACGTTTTTGATTATTAATGGTTTTATATTTTTCACAGTTCACTAGAAATATGATGCATTTGATGATGTGGGATTTATATTTTTATTGCAACCCTTTGATGAAATATTCCTGTTTAAAGGTTAGTGCAAAATTACCGCACGCACCCTGTAGTGTCTTCATCAAAGTTGCTGAGGAGGCCACAGACCAATGGTACGTAATTTAGTACATACCTAATTCCTCCAGTATAGGCAGTAGTATGGGACAAACATCAAATTCTCGCTCCAGTCGACTTTTTTGATTCCATTTAGGTCCCTTATGAACTGTGCAAAATTTCAGCGCAATCGGTGAAACTATAATTTAGCGCAAGCGGTTTAAAGTTTTCAAAGGATTTACTATGGGAAAAGTTACACTTTCAGATAAAAAATCCTAGAGGTCGCCCCTTGTCTCCTTAATTCAAATCGATCAATGTTTCTTGTAGCAAAATCATTTATAAAACTTTCCTTCGAAGACCGCAAAACAATTGGATACTTGTGGAAAAAGTTATTGATTTATTACCAATTAGCGATCCAACGAACGGATTTTTGTTTTGTTTTATTAGCAGCACTGTAGCTGCTGCCTCGGCTGCTGCTGTTTCAGGGGGTGGTGATGCCTCCCGCCACCCCATGCGACAACGGCAGCAGCAGTGCTGCTGATAAAACAAAACAAAAAGCTATTCGTTGGATCACTAATCGGTAATAAATCAATAACTTTTTCCACATACATCCAATTGTTATGCGGTCTTCGAAGGAAAGTTTTATAAATGATTTTGCTACAAGAAGCATTGATCGATTTGAATTAAGGAGACAAGGGGCGACCTCTAGGATTTTTTTATCTGAAAGTGTAACTTTTCTCATAGTAAATCCTATGAAAACTTTGAACCGCTTGCGCTAAATTATAGTTTCACCGATTGCGTTGAAATTTTGCACAGATCATATGGGACCTAAATGGAATCGAAAAAGTCGACTGGAGCGAGGATTCATTTTTTCCATACAAGTGTGTCCCATACTAATAGGCAGCGCTAGTGATCATGAAACGTTTTGCTTTGATAGGCGTTATGTCAACAATCATATTGGCGGTATCCTCGAGCTCGTGTTGTGAACATCAAGGGTGGTGTTGCAGGGCTGTTACAGGTGGCGCGGATTTTGCGTTTTTCGCGGTTTTTGCGTTTCGCGCGGATTTCGCGCGGATTTCGCGCGTTTTTACTAATTTTGGCGCGGATTTTGCGGAAATGGTTTATAAATGTACTTACATCATACGTTTGGACACGGAGCTCAACACAATCAGAAAAACTGAACATTTTCAAATTAGAGTTATGGAATTTTGTGTTTGAGCAAAAACAATGTTTATAGTCAAATAGCGTGGAGTGCTAGATAAGTTGCATCACACTAGAAGCTCAATTTGTTAAAACTTAGAAGATCGTTTTCTGATTTCTTAATCAAACTCTTGAAGTCATTTCTGTCTTAACCCTGAGATCAGTTTTTGGCTAAAATTTTGGGTTTAATTTAAATTTTGGACGGAACTTACCTATAGAGCAATGCCTGACGTTCCAAAAAACACTGAATACTGGCAAGATTTCTAAAATTAGTGTTTCTGAAAGCTTTTTTTATGGAATTTACAAAAAGACGTCTATCGGAAATTTTGGAGAAAAATTTGGTTGAATTTTGTAGTCAAATGTAACAGAATCCCGTCAAGAAAACAGACTGTAGACTGTGGGTATCGTAAGAAATCAATCTGATAGAATCTGATTGGTTTTCTGACACAAAATGTCCGAAATTCCGTAAGAAAATACAGGTAAGACGCCCAGGAGATTCTTATGATTGCATTCTTAAATAGTTCCATAGAAAAAGCTTTTGAAAAACTTGGATAAAATATTAATCATAAGATATTTTAACCCCTTCGGGACAACTTTTTTCACCAACCTCGCCGCTGTAGAACACGTCAGCGAGGTGTAAATGACCCAACCGTCCTGAAAGGGTTAAGCGATATTTTTAAACATGCAGCATTGTTTTGATTGATTCTGGATGAGTTTTAAAATTACAGAATTGACGAAATTCCTAAAACAGTTATTAGTGGAACACCTGTCGAATCGATTATTTTTGACTAGAAGCACTAAAAATACGTAAACTTCTGTTGTAATGGTAAAATTATTCATTGAATTCCAATCGGAGCACTCGTTGAGATGGGAGGGGCATTGCGGGTACAGTAATTAAAGGTTTCTTGTTAGAGTTTTTGAAGGATTTTTTTTGCAGAATACTTGAAGAAATCGTTGAAGCTTTCGGAATCCTAAGACTGAGGACATTCTTGCTAATATCTTCACTGAATTTCCAAGGGTGTGGTGTGGCCAGAAACACTTATCATACATTTCTGATGAATTAATACTTTTCTGCATATGGTTTGCCTTAATGTTTAGAAAAGTTGCCAGATACCTATATTAAGGAAATGCTTCCTTTTTCATAAATATTTTTCTTAGGAATAAAATTTATTGGTGATGTAATCAATAAATTGCACTAGTAATTAGTCTATGCTAGTATTGCTCCTCGTATTACTGTGAAGATTCAACAAAATAAGTTTCTACAGAAAGTAATCCAAGGATTTTTTTTTGGTCTTTTGGGACTTAGGTCAAATTTCTTTTCAGGATTTCTACCATAATGTTGATTTAAATAAAACTGGGACTGCTTCAGGGAACAGGAACTTCCATTTTCGTAAAATAGTAGACACCCTGATTGATAAGCAATCAATGAACTATTGATCCGAAACTTTATATAGGGGAGACTGGGGAGACTTGATCCCTTTTTCTTAATTTGCCTGTAATTTAAAGAAAAAACACAAAACTAGATCCATTTTTCGTACAGAATGGCAGGTAAACATCTATTGCAAGTTTATACACAACAGAGGGACTTTAAATTATTGTTAAAGATTTCAAAACTGTGTTTTTATGGAGGCATATCTTATGATGTATTTTTCAAAAATGGGTCAAAATTGATCCCCTTTTGAGCACATGGTTAATTTAAAGGGAAAATAACTCCAGAAGTTTCTTATTCATTTTCTTTTCAAGTTTTCTTGCATTTTTGATGCATACGGTATATTTGAAATTATAAGATTTCCTTAAATTGTTAAGGATATACCGTATCTTGAAAATGGGGAAACGTGATCCCCCTTTTCATGGTTTGTACTAAAATATTATTGCGCGCAAACCCCAAAATTTTATTACCACCATTGGGTTTCCGCGCCGAAGTCCCAGCGCCAGATTCGGCGACAAAGAAAACTGTCAGCAGTCGCCGGACAGTTGGCAATCCTGATAATTGACGGCGGCCGCCCGGTAGTCATGGGAGTGGATTGTTGTCACGCAAATAGATCTTTTCGCTGAAAATGCATGTGTATTGAGTTATTGTTGACAGATTTTCTGCAGTGTTAGTGTGGAATTCAGCGATTTTCTGTATCGCGTAAGCCTTCGCTGGAAGAAAACGTCATGTTGTTCAGCGAAGCAAGGAAAATTTTCAGTGAAAAAAGCAATAATTATCTGACACGTTTTATCATTGGATATACTAGAATTCCGAGTAAATAGAGGCTTCCAAATAGAATTTTATTTTTCACATGTATAATGTGTGTGTGTAATCCTCGAGGGATCAAGTCTCCCCATGTCACTGTTGTATACACTAAGCTACATTAATTGAAATATTTATATAACAGCCTTATTTGGATAAATACGTTTGATAGTACTTTATTTATACTATGTGCTGTGAAATTTTGACACGATTTGGTTCAATTTTCACAAAGTTATTGAGATTTTCCGGAATCGCCTAAAAGATTTCTAGATTTCTGAAAGACTGAAAACAAACCACCAGCCATTAAAAAATAATGCAATACACAATTAAAATCAATTGTAGCCAAAACATTGTCGTCTGTCCAGATGTTGTTTTGGAAAAAATATGCTAGAAGAAAACTGTTTTTGATTCCGAGAAAATATGGGGGGAACAAGTCTCCTCAGTCTCCACTACCAATTAAAAAACTTGTCTGCTTGCAACATGTTTAAACTCTTGTTTGATGTAGAAGTTGTCACCTGAATTCATGGATTAGTAATGGTTAAAAATTGATTTACCAATAGAAAAGCTCTTCATCTGGAATGCAACATAAGTCATGAATAGTTCATTTTTTTGAATCGTCTGAAAAATTCTGCCTTTTTATGAGTTTGAGTCATCAAAACCACATGTTTTTGCACTGGCGCGGATTTGATGACCTCGGCGCGGATTTCAAATGGCTTGGCGCGGATTTCAAATGGATTGGCGCGGATTTTGCGGTTTCCAAAACGATACAGTAGTTCGATCTACCACTCACGGCGGTGGTATCGATTTTGCTCCTATTTGACGTTTGAGGCTAAAAACATATTTTCGTTTTCTTCAAAATATAGATTTTAGTTTCCAAATGGCCCAAAATTGTGCTCAGAATTGCGATATCTCTACTCGTTATTGAGTTATTGACTTTTTATTTCTGACTTAGAAGTAAATCGTAATACATGAACTGCCTAATTAAATATATTAAACATAGATGAACAATGAAAAATGCAATGCCACTTAATTGCATGGCTCATGATAGAGATACCACTGAATAGAATCCTTTATCAACCACCTTTCCAGAAACGATCTCAAAATCACCACAATAGCACACCTCAAGTATGCCACCGACGAGGACCTGCGGCAGGTGTGTGGCCTTTCACGACCCGAGATCCGCCGGTTACGGAAGTACTACGAAAAGTACTACCCGCATGGCTATTTGAACAAAATCAAACGGCTGCTGCAGACCCCGAAGAAGGACGACAATGGCGTGAGCAGCCCCACGTCCAATGTGGAACCGCTCAAAACGTGTCCCTCGCCGAGCAAGGTTCCCAACAACAAGCACATCATTCCGGCCGATGCAATCACGGTGAACAAACAGTTAGGAACGGGGGAGTTCGGCATTGTCCAGCAGGGCGTGTGGACTAACGGGACCGAACGGATTCAGGTGGCCATCAAGTGCCTCTGTCGGGAACGGATGCAGTCCAATCCGATGGAATTCCTCAAGGAGGCAGCCATAATGCACTCGATCGAGCACGAAAACATCGTGCGGTTGTACGGCGTGGTGCTAGATACGGAATCGTTGATGTTGGTCACCGAGCTGGCTCACCTGAGGTCTTTGCTGGAGTGCCTGAAAGACCCCGGGTTGAGGGTCAGTTTCTTAACGGTTCCGACGCTTTGCGAATTCGCTGCGCAAATTTGCAACGGAATGATGTATCTGGAGAACAAACGACTGATTCATAGAGACTTGGCAGCACGAAATATTTTAGTGTTTAGCAAAAACAAAGTGAAAATCTCCGATTTCGGGCTTTCGCGAGCGCTTGGAGTTGGTAAGGACTACTACCAGACGAACTTTAATGTGAATCTCAAACTTCCGATAGCATGGTGTGCTCCGGAGTGCATAAATTTCCTTCGGTTTACGAACGCTTCCGATGTATGGGCGTACGGAGTCTGTTTGTGGGAGATTTTTTCATACGGTTTCCAACCTTGGGCTGCCCTGACCGGCCACCAAATACTCGAAGCCATAGACGAACCAAACTATCAGCGGTTGGAAAAACCCGAGTGCTGTCCAAAAGAGTACTACTCGCTTATGTTAAAGTGTTGGCAACATGACGCCCTGAAGCGGCCCAAGTTCACGGAAATCTATCAACTGCTTCCGGATATGAAACCAGAGCAGTTGAAAACTATTGTTTCCTTCAGTGAACCCAAGAAGGACCATCTCCTGTACCGGCAAGGGGAAATCATAACCGTACTGGACAAGAGTACGAACTCTCCGTATTGGAAAGGTGTGCTTAACTCGGGCAAGACCGGTCTGTTCAATCCGGTCAACACGGTTGCCTACCTGGATAGTCTTCCATCGTCCATCAATCGGGATAGCTTCAGCAGGACGTCGAACGAGCGAACCAGCAAGCGTAAAATCCGAACGGACATGATCTCCCGACCGCAGAACGATCTGAAACACACGGGCCACGTGGGAATCGACGGAGCGTACTTTGGCGACGTTGCGTTTCTTGCCAGCCCACAGAATGTGAGTTCTTCGTAAAAGTGTTACATTCGCATGTCTGAGTAATATCTTTCTTTTCTATAGCTCCCCCGTCAGATAGTGACCCCCTACAAACCATCGGAAGACCTGGAACAAACGCCGCTTCTACTACCGCCCACTCCAACCAGTCCGGACTCGATACAGACCGCCAGTGGGTATTTCTCCGAAACGCTGCAAACCGGCCACCAGAACTTTGTCAACGCGGGTGAAAACCACGATCGTTCGACCGTGGACAGTGGATTGGCCAGTGCGTTCGATTTCCGAAACAGTGGCTTCAAGGATAGCAATCCGTTCATAAACGTGGACGTCAATGGAGACTCCGGGGCGCACAATCAGGCTAAGGTATGTACGGTTGATACATCTGATACTGTAAAGTTCCTTTTGGTTCGGGCTGAAGGATTGAACGAATTGGAGAAATCTAGTTCTACAGTTGATGACAAAACTTGAACTTTTCTTATGATTTTCGAACAAATCATGAGGCTCTACACGGAAAATAGCATTGCAATGCAGTGATTTCAGAGAATTTAAAGTTATAAAGACCCGCATACCGCGTTTCTCTAAATTATTTATTTGCTAAGCTCCGAGAAATTGTAAGATAGACAATATTAAATAATTCTTTCCAACATTCTCCAGGAGCCGAGATCCTCGGACAATCAGGACCCCCACGAGTACCACGAAATCTCCGACGACGACATCCCCACGGAGAAGGTGTTCGACCACGGTACCTCCCTGCTGGACGAGATGGAGTACATGTTCAAATCGATATCGACTGCCACCGAGCAGCAGCATCACCACCAACAGCAGCAATCTCAGCCACCCCTGTCGCCGGATGTGGAAAACACCAACAAACGGAACGAACTGGCCGAACTGTCTTCCAAGCTGAACCGTAAAAACAGCTCCAGCTCCGGAACGGTCAGCAATAAAGGCGGTCAGTATCGTTAAACTTTCCCTTTTTTTTTGGCTCACACATTTTATCGCGTTCATTCGAGAATATCGATTGAGAGTTCTAACTGCTTTCATTCCTGCCGCGGTTATTCACAGGAGGCAAATCGAAAAAGAAAACCAGCACCGTGAAACCGATCTCCATGAAGGACGAAAAGCTGCTGAACCAAGCCATCGAAATTGCCAACGAAATCAGCGCAAAGTAAGTATGGGCAGTAATTTGGATGACTGTTTAATTGAAACACGCCAAAAATCGTTCCAGCAACGGTCTTATAATACTTAGATTGTTGCAAAAAAGTTCACATTGTTTAAACGAATTATTCCTTTATCACCAAAAAGTTTCGTTTCTATGAGGCTTTGTTCTTGAGATATGAGTTTCGATGTCGAAGCTTATAAGGCATATCTGTACTTTTTAAACAAAAAATGGTCATACCGTGACCGCGCCTAATTCCAATCAGCTCCTAATTCCGTTCACACGAATCAAAACACCGAGTATTAGCCGAAATTGTCGCAAATCTTTAGCGAATTGATTTTTGTAATTTTCAATAAGTATGTCCTCGCCAGAATATAATCAAAAAGTTAAAGGGTTTCTTGTGTATTAATGTGAAAATACATTAAATGCCATTAATTATCCAATCGGCCGCCATTCTACTTTTTTTCTTTTGCGGACCTGTGAATTGCATCAATTTATACATTTAATGTATTTTCACTGAAATATTAACAAAATCAATCAAAATAGCACCAAAGCAGAACAATAAAGTACATATTTTTATAAATTTAACATCAAATCAACTTTTCGAAGAAGACTCCTGATGCTAGAAATGAAAAAGGCACATGACCGGAATTAGGATACTACAGGTTGTACTTGCTCCTAATTCCAATCATCATATAAATCCAAAGAAAACTATGAAAAAATCTGCAATACAATCGAAACAACCAACTCCAGCATCAGACAAGGCTCCCTGACGATTGATGTTTGGTTCATATCATTAATTGGTAACCCCAGCTAGCAAGCATAAATTGTGTGTAGGTGTCGTAGGTTTAAAATTTATAGATGACGTCAAACCCGACATAAACCTATCATTGACCTGTTTTTATTTTGGTCTCCAAACCCAACATAGACCCAACAGTTATGCGATGTGGGCCCAACATTGGTCCAAAATTCGATAAAATTTGACCCGACTTTGACGCGACATTCGACACTGTTTCAGTCTGGTGGAATTTTGTAGTTTTCCCAGAAAGCTCTCAAAAACGCAACAACATTAAAACAATCCAATGTTATTACTTCAAATTATTGTTGAACTAACATGTTTTGATAAGTAAATAAATGTATTTCGACATATAAAATATAAGTATAACTATAACAACCTATGATAATATGATTATTTTGCCAACTTGATAATTACTTGGAGTGACCGGAATTAGGAACACAAGTGAACGGAATTAGGATCATACTGATTGGAATAAGGAACAACTTATTTTAAATAGCGGCCATTTTCAAAATAAGTGGAGTGCTTGCAACTTTGATTATATTTTTCTAGCAGTATAGAGACATAATGAAACAGCGTTGCACAATTACAGTCACTAAATGCAGAGCATGTATTTTCTACAGCTATTAGACTTAGTTCATCGCCTTAAGTGAACGGAATTAGGTACAGTCACGGTAATTGACGACCGAAAAAAGTCCATCTTCCAGGTACTTCTAGAGACTAAAGCTTCGAGGGTTGACTTTCCAAAGGTTATATTTTCAAACATTTTAAGAGTTCGAACATAGTTCTTCCAAAATTTCTTTACGGTAAAAACATTCGTGGAAAATTTTTTGCAGTTTTTTTGTTTGTGTTTTCACTAAAATATTAATTTTTTCAATGGTTCGTTCTTGAGTTATGATATTTTTTTTTCAAAGTTGGTGGTGTCTAGGTATATGAAAACCAAAAAAAAAAAAAATTTGTCCGAGGAAAACAAAAAAACACAATTTTTTTCTGCTTACATTTTATCTATAAAACATTTCTGAACAAAAAAGTCGCACCCTAAGCGAGCAAAACTTCTACTCACATTCAATTATATGAAAAATTCATATCATTCAATTTCCGTTTCCCCATCTCCCGCATCGTTCCGCGAACCAGATCAATGACCGATCTGGTATCGGACTCGAGCCAGCAGACGTCCAGTCCGAAGCGCAAATTTAGCTTCCGCTTTCCGCACATCCACGGCGTAGTTGGGGGCGGTAGTGGTGGAAGCGGTGGCAGTGCCGGCAGCAGCCACCACCACTCGTCCGGTTCGGGATCGATGGGCCTGGGCGGGGGCAGTGGTGGCGGTGGCGGAGGTGGTTCGGCCGGTGGTAGCCGGGGTGGCAGCGGATCCGATAAGGACCACCTGGCGTCGTCGTCATCGTCCGGTCATCATCACCTGTCCGGTACGCTGTCGAGTGCGTACCGCGAGAGGCGAAACTTTTCCGAGGAGGCCAAGAATGTGCCCGATTTGCACGTGAGTACACCATTTTCGTTTAGGATTTATTAGTTCTCTATAGAGTTTAGTGTTAGGCATGTTATAAATCATACGGTGCAGCAACTAAACTGATGGTATTCAATCGGCTTCATTCAGGAACAATGCTAGATGCATGTTAGGAAGAGGAAAACACATATTCAAATTCACACTTTATTAGGTATCAAAAAATCGAGTGGACCATGGATCGAATCATCGTTTTAATATTTGATGCATTTTTAAAAGGTTATTTAAACTAATCCTTAGTTCAAAATATTACGTCTATAGTTAGCAGTAGTGATAATACAGTAGTATATTCCCAAATCTTGGCGGAAAAATACTAAAAGTTTTTTTAGTGGGTTTTGCGTCGTATGAAGACGCAGACTTTCAGATCCATCAATTCAGAAATCAATATTTTTTTCTTCTGAAACGTTTAGAACGCATTATCTATCATAACATCTTATGAGATGAACCAGCCGAGGGCTGAAAATCTTGATAATAAAGAAAAATAATAATAATAATAATCATTACATCTGTGATGTTAATTTGGCTAACATACCTCTTTATGTGAACCATCATGCCTACCCGTAAGTCCACTTACGCTTACTCTAGGATGACGCTTACAAATAGTATGTTTTTTTTATATTGTCAAAACATTTACTCAAAAGCAATCTTGCTTGGGTGTTTTCTTAGATATCGAGGGTGTTTTTGATAACGGGCCGTACACAAATTACGTCACGCTTTTAGGGGGAAGGGGGGTTTTGCATAACGTGACGACCCATATAAAACAATAGGTCTCATACAAAAAGTGTGACATAGGGGGGAGGGGGGGGGGGGGGGTGGTTTGAAAATGATCGATTTTGTCGTGACATAATTTGTGTTTTACCCCTAATATGCCTTTCGATACCGCATTTGAATCTGCACGAAAACATTGTAAATATATCTACATACAATAATTATCAATTGCATTCCTCAACTTGCTTTTTTTCTCGACATTACGTCAAGCAGAGATTAGGAAATTGAGTGTTTGTTGATGTCCTCAAGAGGGAGTCTTGCCATCACTTCAGTGGTTTTCCCACTTATGGTTTTGCCGATGACTACCTTGCATTGAAAGTATGTGCATCAGCTTCCTTTACCGTGTGAGGAATTAGCATTAGTTAAAATTCACAAATATAAAAAGCTCCCTTTTTGACTACAGTCTGGCAGATAGAACTATCAGAGCCAATCAAACTTGACAGTTCGAGAAAGCTTGATTATGAGGGAAGTGTTGACTCATTTGAAGTAGAAACATCTAATTTTTATTTCAGATCAATTGAGTGCAGAGAATGAAATTATCGATCACAATCGCGATCATTGAAAACTCGCTCACACGCATTATCGGCGAAAAAAGACGTGCGATAAATTCCGATCCGGATTTCTCCCGAGAATGTGTTCTCGCTCGTCCCGCGGCGCTGAAAATGGATTATCACCAGCAATGAAAAGCCGACTGGTTTACTCTCTGATCTTTGTTCGCCTTTCCGTTTCACCGTCGCCACCAAAGGTAGCTTTTATGCATCAAATTTCTTCCCCCTTCCGAGCAGCTTGTGTGGCCGCGTGGTTATGGTGCGCGCTAAGAAACATTTTTGTGGAGGGTCTTGGTTCGAATCCCGTTGGCGGCACAATTTTTGTTATTTGCCTCCTGATAATTATCGCGATAACCAGCAAGGCGATAAAGTTGAATAGCGAAAATGGCAAGAGCGATTTTCAGTTTTCGGCTAGGTATCTTTGATCGTGGACAACAGCAGCAACCGATAAACATTTCTCGCTGGAAAAAGAATCGTTAAATTGATCGGTTGATCGGAAATCGCCAATTTTCGTCTCAATTTGCTGATAATTTCATTCCCTGATTGAGTGCCGACTTCACTAGATGCGAAAAAGTGGATATTTACATTGTAAAAACACCAAGACTGTCGAATGCTTGAACTTTTTCAAGTGTTGCCAGTATTTTTGATTAGGTATTCCAGTTGCCAGTTTTCAGGGTTTTCTATTCGCCAGACTGTAAATATAATGACAGTACATTCGATCTTATGCAAAGCGCTCTTCAAGTAGATGAGAATTGTGGTATGATCAATAAGGCCTCTCAGTTAATTAGACTAAAATATACACACTTATCGGCTACTAGAGGAAACTTCTGTGAAACGTACACGGAGAAACGAAAATACCTAAATTTGAGTTCATTCCATCCAACTTCAAGGTTGCGTGCAGGAAGCCAATTTTAAGTTGATGGAGTCGATGTTGAGATAGGTAGTTTGCATTTAAGCGTACACGGCCAAAGTACCTAGAGTTGAAGTTTTTTTTTTTACTCTACCGTTAAAATTACTCAACTTTCAGTACTATGTCACTAACTCAATTTTGGCTTCCCGTATCGAACTCTCAAAGTTGATTAGTTTTGCTTTTCATTCTTTGACAACAATGAAAAGAGCGAATGAAAGAAGATGCAAAAAAGAACTCAAAAGTGAGTTTAAAAATACTCAATTTTGGGTTCTCTTGTTTTTCAGTGTAAATCAACATACACCTCGTAGATTCCACTTGGTTAATTAGTAGAAAGTTAGGACGAAAGAGTTCCTGTAGCAAGTAGTCTTACAATTCGTGCTAATTCTTCATATAGCATATTTTCCACGAAACACCCTTCTCGGGTAGAGTGGAGAAAAAAAATCTGGAGTATTTCAAGCGGCATCGTAGGTTACCTATGTTACACTGTTTACAGATTTGAAAGAATGGTAGTAATTCATTGCCCAGTTCGCCATTGCCGCTGTAAATATTTCTCGTGATACCACAGACAAACAGACGTAGCACTCACAACAGGCAAATTGTGTAGCAGTGTGCGTATTGGGCATTGGCAAATGTCAAACCACAATCCATCATGGCGAACAGTGTCTCGCGCGGTTATACCAACAGGTGGCGGCGTGTTCAGAAAAAAGACATCGGGCAAAAAGTTTGAATGAATGTTTCCTAAAAGTTAGGTCTGTTTGTCTGTGGTGATACTCTGAGCGTACAGTTGATGCTGGCTGTTGATCCTGCCTATTTTGAATCACACAGACTGGTACATCATGCTCCTCAGAATAGCAGTCATCAGAATCATCTTCTGCCTTCAGATGGTGAATCTCTGATCTCGAAACATGTCCAGTTCTGTACAGTGATTCATCGTTGGCATAAATTTTATGATTGATCTCGAATTTCGAATCAGTGACGTATGCGATAAATGACTCTCAATGCACGTCCCTGCTTAAATTCCCTGAGTTCCTCGGATGTCTCTATCCCTGTTTGGATTCTAAACCTGATTCCTCCATGAAGAAAAACGATCTTCTTTCCTGAACCACCAATCATTCGCCTCGCCCTTTTAGTGATGGTGAATTTTCATTAGAAATTCCTTCTCGGACACTCTTTCATGGCGAGCTCATGTTTTTATTCGTGTTAGAATCCACCTGAATGGATCGACCATCACTAGAAAATTTCAGTTCCCAGTTTTAGAGCTCGATCGTCGATTGTTGGTTCTGTCTATGCTGGGACTTCTACTGGATGAAGAGTATCTCCGATTCCTTCGGCTTTCTCGATGTATTCTACTTCTATTTTTTATCACTTTCACTAGCTGAATAAATAATATCTGTTTCTGATACTGTCTATGTCCTCTTGTTTGAGCATCCGGGCTACTTGATCTTTTTGGGTTGATTTTTGATCTTAAATATACACGACCTTCTATGGCTCGGACTTCTCCTCTCCTATCATGTTTTCTTCCTGAAAGTCTTTCTAAATGATCTCTATCCTCCCGATAACGGCGACGATCATCCTCCGGACTACCTCATTTAGCGTTTTCCCACGTTTATATTGTCCTAATTCTGCTCTACTGTTTCTAAACTTTTCATCTACCTACTTTGTATCCTGTGCGCTTCTCATGTTCTCTAAAAGTGCTCTGCCTTCCTGTGTCTCTTAACTACCTTTCCGGCCATTGAATACAACGAAATCTTTAATTTGATTACTGTTTCTCCGGACTCGATCCTTTTCAGAACTCCAATACAAGTTCGGATTGATTTTCATGATCCTTCTCTTTTCCTCTTTTTTAATTTATTCATCTTTGCCTGCTCCTTAATGTCATGCTCTTCTTTCACTCTATTTTTACTCTAATTTCCTTTCTCTTTCTAATTTTGCTCCTGTTCTTTCCTTTCTTGATCGGCTTTACCTTCCTCCTCTTGCTCATGATCGTTTTTTGATTGATCACTTTTATCTTTCCCTGTCTTTTTTTGTTCTGCCTTATCTTTTTGTTACTCTGGATTTTGAATATTTCACTATCCGGATTTCTGGTTTTGAATTTATGCTTTTTGAACATTGGCTGAATACGGCTGCAAAGACCCTCTTTCACGCTGAAGACGACCTTACAGTTGAGTTCGAAATATGTATCGGTCAAAGGATGAATCATCTATACTTGTTTTATATTTCCCGACGTTTCGGTATTGTTTATTAGGCCTTTTTCAAGGGTAAAACTGTCTTTCTTTTTCCGTTACATTGACTGAGTCAATAGGAAGCAATCAGTGAAGTACTAGATTGAAAGTAGTGAGCTGGATTTTTGTATGGTGAGATGATCAGTTCTCCGATTCTGCAATAAAATGGTGCAAACAGCTTGGGTTATATGATTTTTTGTCTAATTTGATGCTGTTTGAGCAAAAGTTTGGGTAAATGTGTTGTTGTATTATTTATTTCTTGCAACTTCAACAACACAGTTATCCAAACTTTTGCTCAAACAGCATCAAATTAGGCAAGGAATCATATAACCCACGCTGTTTGCACCATTTAATTGCAAAAACGGAGAGCTGATCATCTCACCATACAAAAATCCAGCTCACTACTTTCAATCTAGTACTTCACTGATTGCTTCCTATAGGGCACGTTCGGTGTAGTACTAGATTTGTAGTAATGAGCTGAATTTTTGTATGGTGAGAAGGTCAATTCTCCGTTTCTGCAATGAAATGGTTCAAAAAGCGTGGGTATTATGATTCCTTGCCTAATTTGATGCTGTTTGAGCAAAACTTTGGGTAACTGTGTTGTTGTTTACTCCATTTCTTGCAACATAAACAATACAGTTACCCAAAGTTTTGCTCAAACAGCATCAAATTAGACGAGGAATCATAATACTCACGCTTTTTGAACCATTTCATTGCAGAAACGGAGAACTGACCTTCTCACCATACTAAAATTCAGCTCATTACTACAAATCTAGTACTACACCGAACGTGCCCCATTATAACGAAAAACGACAGACATATTATATTAACCTTGATAAAGGCCAAATAAACAAGGCCAAAACGTCAGGAAACACAAAACAAGTAGTTTTGAATGTCCCAAGACCAAGACGGTCAGTGAAAATAATCAACACAAGTCCAGTTGAAATTCACGTAACGAACAGTAAAATCAACCTTTCCCTTTGCTGGCGGCTTATCAGCTTAAATAATGTGCTTTTTGTAGTGGATTTTTTAGATTCCATTGTATTCCCAGTGAACTTCTGTCATTCTCACCACGACTGATATCCAGTTTCGGGTTCGCTTTACCAGCTCGTTTATGGGGTTCCGTCTACTCCACATTCAAGTAATATTACCGAACTTGGCCAAAAAATTTGAGGGCCCAGCAGCCTCGGGTTTTCCCAGGTGTTATACTGGCGACTTAGGTATGTTTCCAATGCCATTTCAGAACTTCTTAGCAGACAGTGCTACTGTTCTGCTTGTCCCCGGGTTGACTACGGCCGTTTTTCTTCCCGGAACCTTTCAATTCCCGAGTTGACTACAGATTCCTGCTTTAGCTTATTTGCCTCGAACTTCAACATTCCCGGGTTTAGCGCGTAAAGCTTTTTTTGTTTGTCTTTCTATTTACGATTTAAGAGCTACATATACCGGTTGCGTGTGGCAGCATCTACCTCTGCCCTTCCATCTTGGAGTTTTGGATTTTTATACCACTGTAGCCGGTTCTTCACCCATGATGTGGCTAGGGATTTACAAGAATAGTACAGGTTTTCAGTCGCTTTTTATCGATACCGCTCAGTTTGATTCGTGAGGGAGTTAAGGGAGTTTCACGATGTTTCAGTGCGGTTTCAAGGTGTTTCAGGAAGTTTCAGGAAACAGTCCCAATGATCCATCCCGTGCTAAATAATGGGTCTTATCATGAGAAGCCTTGGAACTGTCTGTAAATTTGTCCATGATCTTATTTCGAACCGTCTAAATGGGTTTCCTTAAGATGAAATATTCAATAACCATTTGTTCTAATTATACTGTATTTATAGCATCTATTGGATAGCAGTTAAGGTGTCTAGATCTATAGGTACAATTAACAACGCGTAGACTTTACAACACTCAAAGAAACATAAAATTTCAAGTGATGCGACGGCAGATTTACTTGAACATATAGCAAGGGGTCTCCAGTTAGCCTACTGGTTAAGGTTATGGATCGCCAATCAGGAGACGGCAGGTCCAATCCCGTTCCGGTCGGGAAAATTTTCTCGACTCCCTGGGCATAGAGTATCATTGTACTTGCCTCACAATATCCGAATCAATGCAATGGCAGGCAAAGAAAGCCCTTCAATTAATAACTGTGGAAGTGCTCAAAGAACACTAAGTTGAAGCGGGGCAGGCCAAGTCCCAGTGGGGACGTCGAGCCATAAAGAAGAAGAAGAAGAAGCAAGGCACTCGTCAAAGCTTAAATCAGTGAAAAAATGTTGAATTACTGCCGGGTATCCATTTTTTACGTGATGCTGTAAACCAAAATCATTCAGGGTTCTCTGTTAGATACCAAAAGCAACGAATTATTCCTAAATTAGGAAATTGCTGTGCCGTATGTTTCATAAAACAAATAGTTAATACCATCTAAGATCATTAGTAAACTGGAACACGCTAGTCATTCATCATTGTAGTATATCATTTAGCGTAAAACATTTCTCACATCCAGTAGCTTTCATTACCATCACAATTATTAAAAAATAGTTTATAACCAATAATGCTTTGGTATTATTTATATCGTATATTTGTTTTCCTTTCTTGGTAAAATTTTACGTACGTTCAAATAACTTCCCACTCGAACTTTAAAAAAAATCTCTCACTGATCTCATTCCTTAATTTGCTTCGTTTCGTATTTCGTACTGTTCACGAAAAACCCACCTGGTTTACTCATGATTTTCCCCTCATTTTTACTAACCCATTACTAACAAATAAACATTACATATTCGATCAATCGTTCCTGTTTGGTTGCTGTGTTTGCAATATGTGTTGTATAACTTATTTGTTTCGAATTTTTGTTTTCAATTTCATCACACGATTGTTGTCACCTTCGCTAAACTATTACATGATCTGACATCACATATCACTCTCCACTATCAATGTTCGATCAATGGCCAAACCAAATCATCACCATACAGTTTGATGATTATGAATTCGATGCCATCGATTTGTAATCCACATCTACTACATAAGCATCATACTCACTCAGCCTGCATCATATCTTAACCACCAGAAAAGAACAACAAATGAAAAATTTTACTAACTTGTTTTTTGTACTGTGCTCTTTTTGTGTATACTACTCCCACTTCTGAAATGATTGTAATAAATATACGTAATACTCAATTTTGCCATCAACAATACACAAACACTCTCAAAAAACACACACTTTTTACTTCAATTTTCATTCGGTACATTTTTTGTATGATTTGACCATTATACGATTTGAAAATCTGGTTCTCTGGTAACAACGAAATCAGCGCTACCGTTCGCTCACCGGTATCGAAAGCTACCGAAACAACGACATCCGTATTCCGCTCTTCGATAAAGAATCAGCGGATTTCTGTTTCGAGAAGAGTCGGGAGCTTTTGAGCAAACCGTTCGGTTTGGACATATCGACTGCAACCCTGGATGGGCGCCATTTTGACAAGAAGACACGTGACTTGATTGGGGAAAACCTGATGGATATCGAGAAGACCTTGAATGCGCTGAACTTGGACTTCCTACAGACGTACCAAGAGCTAGAGAAGGCCGACTCGGCTGAGACACTTTTCGGGGAGAGCTATGGAAGTGGAACTCCGTATAGGAAGAGTCCTCCGGCTAGTTCTTTAATGAGGGGTTCATCACTGGAGAGCGGTACGAAGATAAGCTCAGTGCTCAGTGAGAAAGGGGGCGGGGGGAGTGGTGGCTCATCAGTGACGGGGAAGAGTCCGCCGACAAAGAAGCAATACGAGATGAATTTATTTTCCGAGTTGAACGGCAGTGGAGGTAACGTTCGCTCGCCGAAAGGTATCCCCATTAGGGATTTTAAATTCCGTCAGTCGATCGACTCGCGGTGTAAGGATCGATCGGATTATTACAATCTTAAAAATGAATATTTGTCTGATTTGACGAGAAAGCAGCAAACTCAAGTGCTGTCTTCGTCACCGGTTAAAAAGACTGCAAATTCGAGCAATCAATCGATCAATCAGTTGTACCAGATATACAATACTCCAATGCAGAGCAGGAAGTTTGATGATCCTAGCTTAATAGTTAGCGCTGTTAGTCAGAATCGACAGCGATCTTTGTCTTTCACTGAAAATTATGAGTTGAAATCACCTGCTTCGATAGAAGCTCAACTGCTTAACATCTGCCAACCGAAACAGATTCAGCAAGCACAGAGTCAACCGAAACCTGTGCCGCGAAAGGTGTTAGCATACAAACCGAAAAGTATTCGTGCTAGGAATCTACGTAGACTTAGCTATAACCCGATCAGTATGATCGAGAGTTCGTCTTCCAGTAGCGAAAGTGAACTGGATCGAAACCACGCCCAATCGGAGTGTGACATTCGATCGAAGCTCAGTTCTCGACGTAGACGACAATACATGCAAAGACGGTCGAACAGTAACAGTGCCAGTAGTCAGGACAAGCTATACGGATCGAACGCTAGCATTAAGAGTGCTCCTCAATATAACTACAACAGCGATCGGCAGTACTACAACTACCCTTACAACTACACAGACTACGCCGACAATGACGATGACGAGAACATCTACGACTTTGGTCGAACACCTCCACCTCCACCGCCTCCGGCCAAGTACGCCAATGATCCTCCTCCGACAACCTACTCCAACAAAACCCTGGAGCGGGACTATCTTTTCTCGGAGTTTGATGTATCCAAGCTGACCGGCAAGAGTCCAACCACCCAAAGCTACTTCGGCGCCCAGCAAGGCTCCACCAACGTGCAGACACTCCAGAAGCAATCGTCCACCGGCAGCGGTGGTCTTCCGGCTCAAATCCCGGCTTCGGTGGCGGCGGTTGCCCAACCCCAGCCCCAACCGGGATTCCAATGGCCGGAGAAGATCCACGGTGCCGTTGTCAAGCACAACGACATGCTGTGGCGACAGAAACAGCTCTTCGGCGGTTCGGTCGGTTCGGGCCTGGTGGCACCACCCGGTACTTTGGTGGGTGGCGGTGGAGGTGCAGGTGCAGGCGGTGCGGCGAAGGATAACCGATACTCAAGCGAGACGTCCTCCACGGAGACGGACTCGGTTGATTTTCGGCGGGAGTTTGTACCGATGATGCCGCCGAGTCCGGCACCGTGAGGGTGCCGGAAAGCAGACGACGTTCGGATCGTTTGATAGGGATGAGGACCGTAGTCGAAGATGGTTAGGTGACATTTGTTTAAGTTTTTTGTCGGGCAAGTTGAAGATTTGGTTAGACCTCTTATGTGTTACCCACGTCCGTCCAAAGTTATCGGAAATTATTCCAGTGAAAAAGTAAGAGTTTCCCAATGATTGTCAGTTATTACAAGTGAAGTAAATAGTTTTTGTTTAATGATTTTTCAGTGCAGTATTTGATAATTTTGATATTTTTTTTCATCTGTAAAAGATTGTCGTTTGGTTACCTTACTTTTAACCTGTTCAACGACCCTTAAACTTGTAATTGTAAAGAGTTAAAGGACATAGTTGCTGGAATACAAAAATGGCACCGAATAAGTAGTTGAAAACTGATTTGTTGTGGTTTTTCAGTCTTGACAAAATCAAAATGCTGTTATTTTATTTTGTCCAACGTTTCGCTCCGTTTGGGACCCTCCGAGAGGAATTCTAAAGAAAATCTCAGGAGAAATACCCTAGAAGAAATTCTTGAAAGAACCTCAGAAGGAATTCTAAAAAAAAATTGCGTAGTTCTTCAGGGGTTGATCAAATCCAACAACTCTATATCATCATATATGATTTGGCTTGAACATACTAAACATTTTAAAGCAAAATTTATCAAATACTGCACTATGGCTTCCCTTTTTTAAAATTTTGATACGAATGGCAAATAACAGAAATGACTAAGAACGTATCGACAGTTAAAGAATGAAATTGAAACTGTGAAACAAACTGAAATTTTAACACTCACATAGATGCATATTTATTGTAAAATTTAGGGTTGGTTTGAAGAAAGAAGAACACGAAAAAAAAAATCAGAGAAAAGAATAACCACTAACTGCTGCAGGGTCATAAACTATACTTAATGTAACAAATGTTGAAAGCGAATACTACACTCAATGAAAATACAAACCTACACAGACACACTTATCCGCGCAGTTTAACTAGAGTTCTATCTAATGAAGCAAACAATCGACATTATATTGACAAACAGGACAAACAGGAACAACCATAGTCTGGATAGCTCTTCTTTCAGTTCTGCAACCATTAAAGTGAGATTCAAAAATCAATCAGAACAAATTCGATCGCACAAATGCGCACAAAGCTATGTACTCGAAAAAAAACGGACGCAATAGGCCACGAACGAACAACGCACGCGTTCACTACATACACAAAAACACTGGGACAAATCTATATTTACAATTCAAAACAATAGCTGAATGAATTCTGGTAGTGGGTTTTGTACAACCAAAGACTATAATTTTTGTTTCTTTGCGCAGTAATAGATACGTAAACTTAAAAAAGTTGTCAACGTTTAGCAATCGTTCGTTGCTCAGTAAGTTTGTAGGATTTCTTTAGTGAACTATTTTCACTTACACTCACACAAAACCAACGGTGATAGTGCTTAGCAATTTTCAGGATGATTCGTCTCTTCGCCAAGCAATCAAAGGGTTAAGTAGAAAATGGTTCAACACAAAACAGCATGCTCTTATGACGTTCGCGCATTGATGGTTAGGCTTTGACATTTAGGTTTTTATTCTGCGGTGTTGAATGCGTGCAATAAACGCATACGGTTGTTCCAAGTTGAAAATGGATTCTTCCTCTTAAACACTCAGAAATAAAAAATAAACTTTACTCTCACTCTCTGATGTTTCGAATCGAAACTCAAATCTAGCGCACCGCGAGGCAAGAAAAAAAAATAACAAAACAAAATGTTCAGGAATTTGTTTCAAAACATTGTAGAAAGCAAAAAAGGATCGACTCAATCAGTTAGATACGAAACTGGCTAAAAGTGATATTTAAACATAAACAAGAATACGACAACAAAAACAAAGCGTTTAAACGAGGGAGATCAACACTATGGTATTAAATATGATTACTATTGTAACTATCGATCAAAACTTAACTACTATTGTATCGAATAATGGTGGAAAATGCAAGTTATTGAAAGACGGGTATTTCGTTTCGATTGTTACCAGAGCCGGAGCCTTTTTCTTTGAGGATTTGATTGCAACTGTAGACATAAAGACTGTCTTCGAAGAAATCTGGGATATTAAAAACAATATTGAGTCAGATTTTTTTCAATCTTGCATCGATAACCCCTTGTCAGATTGTGATGAAATCATGTCAACCTAAGCATTACACTTTTAGTTCCAGTCAACGCTTCATCAATTTTTAACCACTAAAAAGTGGCATGTTTATCAATGACTCTAAATTATTTTTCGAATACAGTCTTTACTTGTTGTTGTTGGAATTCAAAATTGATATTCGATACCTTACTAAGTTCACTTTATGAGTATCTATTATCCAATAAAGTGAAACTAGAGTTTATTTCTTAATTTTCTGTTACGTTTGCATTAATATTTTCGTTAGCTTCTTACCGTTACGCTTTTCATTGATCCGTCAACTAACCCACACTAACCTAACAGATGAAAGAAAGGATACATTAGCTTTCAGTTACTTTTGAACTTTGTTTAGGCTTAAGTTTTTATTTTAGTTCTATATTAATTTTACGTTCATACTTTGGTTTCGACTTAATCCTTGCTCTCCTTGGCCTCTAACCCGAAAAATAAACAAACACATGAAACACTGAACCTTCGCTGCTGAACGCGCGCTTTGATTTGGCTCCCTGTACTCCTGTCCTGCACTCCTATTCCTATTCCGCCTCTCCTCCTGTCCCCGGGAAAATTCTTCTCATATTACAGAGTACTATCACGGAAGAACATCGTCAGGCCTACAATAGCCTGGTAGAGAACCCCCATGGAGGAGGCAGTTTCCCGCCTGACTTGAAGTGCTTCACCGCGTCTACACTGCCCCGTTCTAGATTCAACACTGGCAGTTCCTTTGCATCCTCTACGGGCAGCTTCCGTTTCAAGGAAATCGACCTGACAACCCCTCCTTCGCACCCTGCGCCAAAATCTCCGGGGCCATGTAGCGGAGACAACAACCAAGGAGACGAGTCCAACCCTCTGCGCATGCTGCGAAGTAAGAACTTCCCAGTAATTCGACCACGTCTCAAAATTCAAACCCAGAACAGCGTCGAGGAACATCTCGTATCGCTTGATGACAAAGATGGACCTTGCGAGAGCCCCAGTTATCTGACTAATCCGGAGTACACTTACAACAACGCAGCTGCGGGCGGTGTAGATGTCGAACAGGACTCATCGACTTCTTCCAATCCTATTCCTCTACCGCCTCGCGATCGCAACAAGGTCATCGCTGCCAATCCGAAAAGGCACGTCCGAAAGCATCCGCTGATCATCCCCGCTTCAGGACTGCAGCGAACTCTCAGCAAAGTCACCCAGATTACTCCGGTAGAGGAGAAAACCGACGTATTCATTGTGCCAACAGACGATTCCGTCAATCTCGATTCCAACAACGTACTCCAAAAATCGTCTTCCGATTCCTCCAAGCTTAACGAAATCGGACATTCCTACGTCAACAACAACAACAATCAATTGTTGCATCAGAAATCTTACGCTAAGGACTTTGCCGAGAACAACTTCCCCAGTGTGAAACCCCTGACAACGCTTCCGGCAACCATCCCGGCCACAAGTACAATTCTCACGAGGCGCCGCATCGAACGAGATGCCGCCAATCGCCAGTCTCTTCCTCGGGATCCAACCTACGAAAATCTAGACATCTACCAAACCCACCAATTCAACAACAACAATTACAATGTCGACACTGCATCCCTACACTGCGAATCCATCCTGGAGAACGATTCGGACAAGGTGGCCGACCTGTCGTCTCCTTCGTCTTCGATAGACGTGGTGGACAGCTTCACAAGTGCCTTGTACGACATCGAGAACAAGAAGTCGACCAAACTGGTTGACGACGTCCTCCGCAATGTCGACACAATGGTCGACACGAAAACAGTCGACAAAAAGGGCCTACTGCGATCGCCACCGCCTCCGGCAGGACCAGCACCTACTCTCAACGCGGCCATGGTGGAATCTTTTAGCAGCACTCTGTCTCGACCTGCACCACCGCCTCCACCGGTAGCGGTTATTGCGTCGGCGGGAGGAACGGTTACGGCAGTACCAGCGGTAGCAGTCGACGAAATCGACGGTATGCCAACTTCGCCGGCATCCGTCTCGGAAGGCGACCTGAAGAAATCGCTGAACTACGTCAGCTGCGAAGATCTGCTGGAGTTCGCAGAGAAGCCGAAAGGGCGAGCCCGCGGGCTGGAGTCCGATGAAGTGCGCATCATGTCCAAGGTGCTCGGGAAGAACGTAAGTACCTATGTTCATATTGACTATTTCATTTATTTAGGTTAGGTAGTAAAACTTCTTTAGATTACACTGAGTCCGCAATTCTACGTCACCCACTGTAAGTCGTTGCTACTTGTTTTTTTTTTTGAGGAAATTTGCTATCAAACACTTGGTGGTTCCTTGGACTGTGTGGGGTGGAGAGATCGACCCACTGAAACCTCAATCTTTGTCTTCCTCACATTCGAGATACGCCCGTACAAATATGACGTTGAGAAGGTCTTTTTGGTAAGCGTTCCACCAGCTACCGCTTTGAGTTGTCCTCTCTCCCCTTAGACTCTAGAACATTGAGTTCTAGACTTAGAGCATTGAGTTCTGATTCAGTACTACATAGACTCTCCGTTTGACTCAAGCTCTTGGAAGAGGAGGGGGGTCTACACAGCTTGCTGTTGGCCAACTCACTATATTCACTGTAGTTCAAGTACGATTCGGGAGACCGTGGAAGGTCTGGTAGGTCTGTAATCTCTCTTTCCGTCTGTAATCCTTTCAACAATGCGTCCGAGGTGATATATTTACCGCATATCTCTTGCATACTCGAACATTCTTTCACGAGGCGGGCATATTCGAAAGCACGTGCTCCGCGATCCCCTTACAGTTTATGCCAACATCCTGATAACAACACCGGCCTACCGTAGCTTACCGATTTTCGCGGTGTGGACGATAGTTGGTTCTCTCAGCAGCTGATGCAGCTCGTGGTTCATTCGCCTTCTCCAAGTCCCGTCTTCCAACAGCACCCCACCGTGCGCAACACCTTCCGTTCGAAAACTCCAAGGGCGCGTTGGTGTTCTGCACGTAGGGCCCATAGAGGACTTTACCGGTCTAATAAGCGTTTTATAGATAGTTAACTTCGTGTGACGGCGAACTTTGTTCGATCGTAGAATTCTGCGAAGTCCAAAGTAAGCTCGATTTCTTTAATGCGTACAATGCGCCTCTGAATTTCTTTGCTGGTGTCATTGTCGGCGGTCACCAGTGAGCCCAAATACAAGAATACTTCAACCGCCTCGATTTCAACACCGTCGATATAAATTCGGGGTGTCGGGCGCGGAGATTCCTCCCTGGAGCCCTTTGTGTCCCTGATACTCGTACTACGCACATCACTGGGATTAACACAGAAGACCGAAACACGAAAGGCCGAACCACGAAAGGCCGAATCGCAAAAGGCCGAAACCAGTGTAACTACCACAAAAGGCCGAAAGCACAAAAGGCCGAATCACGAAAGGCCGAATGTAACAAAAGGCCGAAGGTAACGGAAGGCCGAAGGTAACGAAAGGCCGAATTTAACAAAAGGCTGAAAGTAACGAAAGGCCGAATGACGAAAGACGCATATTAACTCGATTTCCGTTTAGTTAAATGCTCTATTACTTAAAAAAATGTATATAGGGATTGTTTAGGGGCAAACGTCTTGAAATCCCGCTTCAAAAGTGCATCAGAACTTCAAACGCACAAATCGCAAGAAGCAAGCTTCAAATAACAGTGCATTTGATTATTCTGCTCTTGCTCACTTGTAATAAGCTTAAAATAAGAAGATCAGATGCGCTGGTTTTGTTCACGAAGAGATGTGTGCGCTCGAAATCGTGAGTAGGTGCCAAAGTCGGCCATTGTGGCGGCCATTTTGGGATTCTAACAAGTCTGTCCTTAAGTAGTTTATAACCTCAAATTGAATAGTTGTAAATTTTTAGTAGTTCCACTCCAATGTCAAATGTATATAAATGCCGCATGGAGGATTGAGGAACTGAGGCGGCAGAAGGCCGCCGAAGTATCCGATATCTGATGCACCGTAATTGCATCGATTCGAATTCCAGCAAAACAGTAGTTTCAATAGTATGCTAGGTATAATGCGAACAGAAGTTGTTATCTTTTTTTAGGTCCGACGAGCGTTAGCGAGTGCGGACAGCAAGCGTTTCCCCGATATATAGCAAACGTAGTTGTTCGGCCAGCTATTTGCCCTTTCTATCATTATGTGCTGCCGTTAAAAGCATATTATGCCAAGTTCTGTAATATCACTACACACCAAACGCTTTCAGCAATATTTTGCTGAATTTTGCCGAGCTGAAGGGTTCAGCAAAATTTTTTGCTGAACTTTCGGCAAAGTTTGCTGAATTTCAGCAAAACGTTACTGGTGATCAGCAGAGTTTACTGAACAAATCAGCAAAATTTTGCTGAATTTCAGCAAAATGTTTACTGAAACCTTCAGCTCGGCAAAATTCAGCAAAATTTTGCTGAAACTCTCAATCGATTTTTGGTGTGTATACATGTCTCATTTGTAGACAAGAGTTGAATGACTACTTTTGTAATTAGGCCTTTCGTTACATTCGGCCTTTCGTTTCATTCGGCATTTCGTTACATTCGGCCTTTCGTTACCTTCGGCCTTTTGTTACCTTCGGCCTTTCGTTCCCTTCGGCCTTTAGTGATTCGGCCTTTTGTTACCTTCGGCCTTTCGTGCCTTCGGCCTTTTGTGATTCGGCCTTTCGTGATTCGGCCTTTCGTAGTAGTCCCACATCACTCGATCCATCGTCCCTTGGTCAATCGTATAAGTTTATCCGGGAATCCGTATTCATGCATAATCTGCCATAGATGGTCTCGATCGATTGTATCATACGCCAATTTGAAATCGATGAACAAGTGATGCGTGGGCACGTTGTATTCGCGGCATTTCTGCAACACCTGGCGGATGGCGAACTTCTGGTCCGTTGAAGCGCGTTCACCCATGAGTCCAGCATGTTATTGCCCCACAAATTCTCTTGCAATCGGTGATAGACGGCGGCATAAAATTTGGGAGAGTATCTTTTAGGCAGCGCTCAGTAGTGTGATCGCGCGATAGTTCCCGCAATCTAATTTGTCGCCCTTTTTGTAGGTGGGACACACAATACCTTCCATCCATTCCTCCGGTAATACTTCCTCCTCCCAAATCTTGGTATAGACCCAGTGTAGTACCAGTGCTTCTTCATTGTATTTTAGAAGCTCGCTCGGTAGTTTATCTGCTCCAGCGGCTTTGTTGTTTTTCAACCGGCCAACCTCCTCCTCAATCTTTTCTAGGTTAGGGGCCGGAAATCTTTCGTCCGGCGCACGTACTCCTAGATCAGTTACCACGCCACCTTCGGTGCTTGCAACGTCGCCATTGAGGTGCTCATCGTAATGCTGCCGACACCTCTCGAGTATCGAATCACCTTTCACTCGCTCGTGAGAAGATTCTCGTGATTGTCTCAACACATGTCGGCTTGTGGCACAAAGCCTCTGCGCGAGCGGTTTAGCTCAGCTTCTCGTAGAACTTCCGTGTCCTTAGTGCGGTACAGCTCTTCCAACGCTTCGCGATCTCGTTCGTGCTGCTGGCGCTCCTTTCTTCGGAAGACTGAATTCTGCCTGCTCCGCGCCTGTCTATAACGTGCCTCATTCGCCCTCGTACGGTGTTATAACATTCTCGCCCATGTTGCATTCTTCTCGTTTTTCAACTTTTCACATTCACCGTCGTACCAGTCGTTTCTGTGATTCGGAGTTGCGAAGCCTAGTGCTGCAGCCGAGGTACTACCTATGGTGGATCGGATGTCTCTCCAGTCATCTTCAAGTGTAGCTGCGCCAAGCTGCTCTTTCGTTGGTAGGGCCACCGCTAACTGCTGCGCGTAGTCTTGAGCCACTTCTACGTTACGCAGCTTTTGAGCTGCGTCGTTCGATCTTTCAATCATTTTTCGTCGCTGGATTCGGTTCTATGGGTTTGGTTCGTATTTCTCACTTGTTGCCTTTCCGTTCCAGAGCAGGACACAACCCCCTAACTTTCCGAAGAAACATAGTGCATAGCAGATCTTCGAGTTTTTTAGTACTCGTACAGATGCTATAGTGAGCCGCTCTCTTAACTTGGAGAACAGACGCTACGATCAAATTTCCCACCAATATTTCGCAAGGTTGCTCGTAGTCTTCAAGTTCGAGAAGGTAGCGATAATAGTAATTGATAAGAGGCCATGAACTACTCACTTCGGGTAAAACATAGAACAATACATTACAACAAAAAACTATTAAAAAACAACACGCGATTCAGTTTATGTTGCATTTGCATAGTTCACATTCTGCCATACCTTTACAGATTCCACCGGAACAATGTCTGCTAACGCTGGACTTTATCGACTGGGACATTCACAAGGCCATCAAACTGTGCAAGCTGCAGAACATCCTTTCCGCGTGTAACCTTTCGCTACAGGAAAGCCGCGAAGCGCTGGAAAACTACGAATGGGATCTTCACACCACGGCACTAAAACTGAAAACGCACAAATAATCGTTGAACTCGTTGATCACTACGCTACTGGACAGTGACTCCCATCCAACCCAAACCGAACAACCGAACAGCATCAATCAAACCAATCCAAAAGTCTTCCCTCAGTGCAACACAGAACAAATAAGTATTATCCATAGCAGCCTCTCTTTTATCTTGTTTTTTTAAGGCTCGTTTACTTTATACAGTGTAGTTTACCAGTTATACTTGTAAATCCTAAAGAAACGTAAAGCTCAAATTTCTGAAACGAAACAATTTCCAGTGCAGCTGCATTTCATGTTTTTTTTAGCAAAAATAACGATTTTTATCAGTTTTTTTACAACATTCTTCGAATAATTGCCAAAATAGTTAATTAAGTGTCCTTAAGAGTCAAACGTTTGTCGAATATACTCGTACATTTTCGAATGTTATAAATGTTTTAATATTACGACCAATGTGTTTTCTATGTAGAGAAAGAAATATCCCTGCCGGATTTGCAGCTATCGAACGGAATCCTTAGATTAGCTCTGTTTAGATTAAATTAATTGATTGATCTAAACTGGTATAGTTCTGCTACGTGATTTATAAATGGCCCCTAAATACAAAATAAAAGCCATTCCCGAAACGGCTAATAGTAATATGAAACGAGCTCACCAAATTATCTCGAAAAGACTTTTTACGACCATCGATCCCCTGATTGGGACACCACAAAAACGAATGAACGCGCGATTTCTACTGGTAGATGTCTAACCACGTTGCACTAATCTGTCTGTAGACATCTCTTCTCCTCAGCCCTGCCGTAAGGATTTCGAGAAATTCCACCATTTCCAAAACATCTTCAAGTGCAACAAAACCAGCAACAAATCATTATTCACAATTTAATCATACCTGTGGCCTCGTAGAACCCGTTGCACGCCGTCGAAAACCGCTGCGACAGGTGAATCTCGGTAACCGTCTGCACACCGAAATCGAAATCGCCAAACTCGCGTAAAATTTCCGTCGCATCGAACCGCTCCCGGCGGTGCCGCTGGTGACGGTGATGCTTTTTGTCATCGCCACCTGCTTCATCGCCGCTGCTGTGCGCCTTGTGCCGGCCAAAGGTCGAATTGATCAGCGTTGCGTGCAGCTTAACGTGGTCGTACTCCCGCTTGATTAACCCATTCGCGATGAAATACTCCATCAGCTGGTCGGCGATACGCTGAAGCGGTTCCGATTCCACCTTTGCGTACAGGACATCCACCGAGCTGGGATCGTCGTTCATGTAGGCCAACCCGCGCAGGTGCACTTCGATGGGACCAAATTCGGCCAGGGTTATTCTGCGAAATAAGACTTTTCTGTAGTTTTGTGTGGACTTACCCTGTTTGGCATATCCTTTTCGAAGTAACATTATTTAGTCAAGTAGAATAGAAGAGGTTCTTAAAACCATCATAAAACCAAAATAAAAGGTATTAGATTTTATGACGGTTCTTAAAACCTCTACAAGACTAATGGATCAATGAAGCAAACTTTTCTATCATTCACCGCATGTAAACAAAGGCGCCACCGTATATGGACATTAGCATTGTGACAGCAGTGGAGTTATGTCAAACACACAAGGCTACGGTAGCGCTATCTGTTTATTCCATAGCGGCCGTTCTAGTTATTTTGGCGATCCATTGGTGTCATCGAAATGTTGCTTGGGTTTCATATGATTCTGCACCGTAGAATTTTCATGTGGAACAATGCCAAACAACTGTTATGCTAAATAATGACTTCTTTCAAACAACTGTATGCTAGCTAAATGGCAAGCAGTTTACATAACAAAAACGGTGCCTTACTTAATGATCGACTCCCGGCAGTCCTGCAGCAGCTGAGCCGCGTGCGCCCGATCCACGTTGTCCATCAGACTCATCATGCACAGCGTCAGGTGCAGCTTTTCCGGCTTCTGGAACAGTGATTCGTCCAAATGGAATCCGCTGGGCAGTTCGGTGAGGACCTTCTCCCGAAATTTAATATAGTTCGACTTGATCTCGTCCGATGTCATCGGGATCGACAGGAAATGGGTGAAATGCTGCTTGTTACGTGCTGCCAGTACAATCAGTTCGATACGTTGGCGACAGGCGGTTACGGCTTTGGCGGACGTACCCTTGACGACCACATCCCCTTCGGTGCCCTGTTTCGGTACGACGATCTGCGTTTTGGTTTCCGCTTCAATGCGGCGGCGGGTCGTTCCCTTGTTGCCAATGATTATCGAAAAGAAGGCTCTGTTGGTCAAGAAAAGATGTTTAGCAATGTCTGGATACCGAATTGGCGACCACAAGTATAGGTATCAACTTACGATGGAACATGAAAGGATGTCTGAAGTTTGCCACCTTCAATTTGTTGAATATCGTAGTCAAGTTCACGATCATCTTCCTCGTAAAGGTCTGAAGAGAAAATAATATAGCACAAGCAAAGAAAAATGAAATGGTTAGTTTTAAAGTAACATTCGCTAACAGTTTCTGAAAAAATATTAATCTTTCTTAAGTAATTCTCGCTCACAATGTAAAGTACACTGACCCCACATGTATGAATCATCTAAGGGTTTCTGTATCATAAAAATAATGATACAGAAGAAAATAAACCATATATTTCAATGTAGTCAAAACCAAACAGTAGGAGTATGTCTATACTTCTAATTCGTGAACACTTTGCTTTGGTGATGTCGAGGGTTACGATTTCACAGTGTTCTCCCTTGCTTGCCGCAGTTGATATTATTTCGTCCAACTCGGCAAAATAGTGTGCTGTCCCTTTTCCTTTCCTAAAAGCGAATTGTCGGTTGTGGGGGCATCCATGATCTTCCGGGTGCGTAACTAGTCGGTGGTTCAATTCTTTACATTCACGTCTTATTATTTTAAAAGAAACGACAAGTGATCCCGACGGGAGATGTTATTCAATCCCAACGGACCCTGGCGCATGTTTGGTGATATGAGTTATGTACGCTCCAAGTGAGTGAACGATAACTTCCGCGGAGCAAACTGGGTTTATTCGTGAGTGATCTGAATGCATTATTGCATGCAAGTAATGAAATATACTGCTGTTCGTTCTAAATGATATTGACTCTATATTGCTATTCGTTTAGCTTAGTTTACTCATGTGATAACATAATTTATTGGTTCTCTATCGAACACCGCTACAAAATATCAAAGAGCATCAAAAAAGCCTATTTCTCCCTGTTTCTCTTTTTTTCTCTTACTCTCCCACTCTCATACACCCTTAAATGAAACAACACAGCGCACGAGTAACTTTCACGCAGGGAGCAAAAAGACAAAAGATTTTTCACGCAGATTTGTGTAACACCGGATCAGCACATTTTTTGTGTTGATCCGGTGTTACACAAATCTGCGTGAAAATTATTTTGTCTTTTCGGTCGCTGCGTGAAAGTTACTCGTTGCGCTGTGTACATCGAGTTCTGCGTGTACGCTGTAATTCACTCGAAGGAACTCCTGAAAGTCACAAATGAAATCACGTTTAGAATCACTGACAGGATCCTTAAGGAAATCACGGAAGGAATACCGGATGGAAGCTCGGCAGGACTCCCTGAAAAAATAATTGAAGAAATCCCGGGAGGAATATCAAACAGGAAGAATCTTTAGGAACCCCGGCAGGAATCCTGGCACGAATACCTAAACGAATCCTGCAAGATTCCCAAGATTAACAGGAATCTTTGAAAGAATACAAGTTAGAATCCCTGGAGCAATCCTACACAGCCAATCGCGTTCGGTAATTTTTAACGAAATCTCAACCGCTGAGCGTTCGGTAATGAATTTTTAACGAAATTCTGTAAAAAAATAACAAATTTCGGTAAAATGTTATCGTTTATCTGTCAAACTCTGACGAACTTCGGTAAAAGTTGCTACCTTTACCGATTTTTTCCTGTAAAACAAACTTAACGATTGAGATTTCGGTAAAACATTACCGAAGTCGGTGATTTTTTCTAACTGTGTAGCAGGAACAACTAAAGGAAGCTTTTACGATTTCCCGGAAGGGATATTTGAAGGAACTTCAGCAGTAATGCCTAGAAGAATGCTGACTAAAACACTTGAAAGAAAAAATTTAAGATTTTTAAAGCAGTTCCGGTAGAAATCCACGAAGGAATCCTGGGAGGCATATGTGGTACGAATCCTGAGAAGAAGAATCTGGTACGAAATGCTGACAGGCTGAAAGCTTGGTAGGATTCGTTTAAATAATCACAGAAGAAATCCCGGGAGGAATTACTGTATAAATCGCGAGAGGAATGCCTAGGCCTATAAAAACTCCCGAGAAGCCAGCAAGGATCCCAACACGTATACCTGAAATAATTCCACTAGAATTTTCTGAATATATTTCGACATAACTCTTTGAAGGTATACTATCCCAAGTAACAATTTGAAGTCATAGATAAGCATGCATGCTGTATTATTGCTTATTTGTAACAATCTTAGTTGAATAAAAATATATGTGGAATAATATGCCAAAATGATATTATTTTCATTGTAAATAAGCCATAATAGAATATTCAGCACTTACGCGAACAACGATTTAAGTATAATTATAACAACAATCAGCAATTTGTTTGTTTGATACGTCTATGTAAGCTTAAATGTTAGCTGAATAAGATTTTTTTCTACATGTTAAACAACTTATATTCCACAGTTTTCAATAGCTGATTATTGTTGTTTATATAAGTCGAACAAATGCTTTTGATTTAAATTACTTCGGCTATTATGGCTAAGTTCAATAATGGCTTAATAGGGAGCTACATAAACGAAATTTTAATTTATTTGTTCGATTATCACCCTTCAATTGAACAACAAGCTCAGGTAATAAAGCAGTTTTTCAGTATTAAATTTAAGATGCCATTTGTTGCACACTGATGCAAAAAAAATTAAACATTTGCTAATTTTCGTAGCAATTTCAAAGTTTTTAGCACTAATCGGTCGCGGGTCGAGTCGGTTCCGAATTTTTGCTTTCCATCGCGCTGCAGTGTGAACGAGAAAGCATAAAATCGACGCGGTTGAATTCAGTGTGCGGTGGACGCGTCGTGGATCGAGTCGGTTCCGAATTTTTCGCTTCCCGTCGGCGCTAGTTCCCAATACACTTTATAATAAATATTTTTTTCTTTTTTTTTTTGCATTTACACAAAAGAGTGAAAAGTGTTAGTTCGGGCTCGCCGATCGAGGAAAAAAATCCGGGCGCCGACAAGTGAGTCGCGTTCAGTGTATTTCTGTGTGGAATAGACTAAAGGTTTCTGCTCTCTAGTGGAGTGGAGACGCGCGATAGAATTTTCTTTTTGACTAGTTTTTGCGTCGAAAAGTGGTCGGTTGTAAACGGCAGTTTGTGTATATTGATCCATTGTCAAATCATATCACCAACCATAGGTGACTCCCGGACTGACAATGTAGGGTGGGGCGGGGCAAGATGGGTCGCATAAGGATGGATCACCATAACTTCGTAAATACAAATCGGGTTGGTTTGCATTCGCCCGCTACTCTTTAATACACTAGTTAGCTATGCTAAAAGTCGATAAAAAGTTCATTAAATACAAAATATGATGTTAAACAAGCAGTTTTAAAAAGTGATCGATTTTGTGCCGTAAAAAAAGTGCGGGGCAAGATGGGTCACCTTTTAAGTAATTAACATTTTCTCAACGAAAAACGTCAAAATATAAGATTTGTTCCGCATTCAAATATGCTCCATATCCATACTGAGTAAACAAGAGCTACTAGTAAACATTTTATAAATTTATTTGGAATATAAAAAACTTTACGATTTGAGTGGTCCTGAGGCGACTTGAAAATCGATGTTTTTACTAAAAAATTATCATAATTTTATGTTATAATTTTGAGCGTTTATTCCGCTTGATTGAAGTCATTTATGAGATAGTCTTGTAATAAAAAATAAATATCTTTTGAATGCTCCAAAAATACGTTCAAAACTGAAGGTGACCCATCTTGCCCCGCGGCCGTTTATATGGAGAATATATGGAATGTATCGCATAAGAAAAATGGCAAAAAACCATTTTATTTTGTATTTCCAATGAGAGTGAATAATTTTTCAATCAATGCCCCAAACTTTTGTATATTCATGCTGGTCATCTAACAAAATTATTAACATAATCAAAACATGAGTAATGCGCCCGAAAATGGCACTGACCCATCTTGCCCCGCGACCCATCTTGCCCCGCCCCACCCTACCTTACCCTACTAACAAAAAATCCTTCCTGAGACAAACGTGGAGATGCAGCGATTCGCGGTCTTTTTAACAACGTTTGTCTTACTAACATTCCCTCCCTTCCTCGATGACCGTAAGGACGTGGCCGGCGCCGTTATTGACCTTAATAAAGTTGAGAGCTCTCGAACTGTGTACATTGAGAATAGTGAGCTAGTCCCAATCCCTATTCATTGGTTCCTTGTGCAATTTCGATTGCTCTGGTCAATCACGGAGTAGCAACTACGAATTGTGCGGTCATCTATGCTCATGCTCATGCTCAATTTCAAAGTTTGTAGCACTAATCATTTTTTTTATCAAAAACTTTTCAAACCTTCCATAAATCCTAATGTGTAATAACCTTTCACTGCTTTGAAAAGATGTTTCGCTCTGAGCAACCCTTTTATCAATTCCAAGATGGCGCAGACGGTAAGTTTTCAAATTAAGGAAACTTTTAGAAAAGTTGGTGTGTTATAAATGAGAAAAAATGAAACAGAATCAGCAAAAATGTATCAGCATATAAATTCATTTTTGTCATTATGACTGAATACAAGTTTAATAAGGTGCTGATTTAACTAGGTTTCTACAGACAGTAAAGCTAGTATCGCGGTAGCCGAGAATATTGCTTAACAAATTCTCCAGTTTTACTTTAATATCGCCTGATTACAAGCTGTGATTGGATATTGTTAAATTGTTGTTCTATATGTACAATGTCGAACAATATTGTCGTTGCGACGTTAGTTAAATGAGTGATTGTTCCTTGGGTAGGATGAGTCTGTGAAGTAATTCCAGCAGAAATCCATAAAAGAATGCTGGATAAAATTTATGAAAGAATCCTTTCAGGATTTTCTATAACAATTCTGGCAGAAATCCCTGAAGGAATTCCGTAAAAAATATATTTCGAAATGGCATCGAATATAGTTTTTTAACTTCTACTCATCAATCCCGATTGATAGATACCCATATTGCATGGTATCATAGCTCAAACTACCAATTTTTGTGGCCGCCATCTTGGATATGATCCGCCATGTTGGATTTCAAAATGGCGTTAAATATTGATTTTTAACTTCTACTCATCGAGCCCAATCGATAGATACCCATATTTCATAGTATCCAAAGCAGCATTACCGTTAAATAGCATACATATTACATTCTGGAGTTTTGGCCGCTATCTTGAATTATAATACCCCTACAACCACCTCCACATTCTAAGGATTGTGTATGCCAAATTTGATTGAAATTGCTTGACGCATTCCATAGTTATGCCGGAACATACACACATATTATACATCCATACATACATATAAATATAGAAATAGTAGATAAACATATAAATATACAAGCATTATAACATACAATTATACATACATAGACTTTTGATTTTGTAAAAAAAAACATTGAATGAAGTGGAAATAAATAATGAAGTGAAAAAAACATAGACTTTTGTAATGTATTGATTAACAACTCTGCCGAAGTAATGAACTATAAATTTATTAACCATTTGTAAGATTCCATATTTCTTTCGCATTCTGGAGATATGCACATATCTCAGGTTGTAATACATTACCGGTAGTGATCTTTGTAAATTTTGATCACCGCTCGCGACCGGACATACCTTCTTCAACGTAGGGTTTGCTTTCCTCGCCCGGCTGTTCGCACACAAAATCCAGACTCGTTTGGTTCACCCGGTAGCACCGAGTGCCAATCCACATCAACTGCGGTGCCATCACATCCATCCCACCGATTAGATACTTTACTGTTCACTTGTTGAAACTTTTAGTAAGCTTTTGCTGTTTAAATTTTATTTAATAAAGTGCACTAGAATTTCTACGCAGTGAAACGTAAAACCTTATGCGAACAAAACAACACACTGCTGTCACCTCTGTCAGTCTTTCCACCCGCTTTACCACCCACCCCATCACCCTTTTCTACCCCATCAATCACCCAACTCAACAAACAAGAGCCAACCCCACTTCACCACCCACGATTTGTTTACATTACTGTTTGGCATCTTCCTCCCCCTGACCACAGCACCGCAGCAGAACGCAGGCGATCAAAACGTCAAATTTTCCCGTTTTACATAACGCAATGCAATAAATACGGTTCCGATTTGTGCGCAGGAAATCGTCAGGAATTTGTGGCTTATTTTGCAAACTCTTTGCTGGAACCGACAGGCTAATCACCCGAAAAACGAACCATGCTGAGTTCCCTATCCGGAAGAGTCTCCGGGGTAAGTAATTTGATCAAGCGGGTCTAGAGTACATGCTCTCGAATCAATGTTTACGTTTTCTATCTCCCGGTAGCTCTCCTTCGACCTAGCTCATAGCCTTTTACGAAACACTGCCATTCGCGCCTCATCCAACTGGACCACTATCAGCACAGTCAAGACAGATCGATACCCATTGAAAGTGACCTCGTCGCTAGTTCTCCGTCAGGCGCAATACTCCAGCAGTTCGCCGAATACATTTCCAGCGCATGCACCAGCCACCGATGAGGGAAAGGAAGGCTTCTTCAAGCGCTTCATCAAAAAGATGGGTTGGCTGGACAACTCCCGTGTTCGGCTGCGGATGTCCAGTTGTATCCTGTACGAATCGGTTGCGGACAGTGTCGACTACAATGAGTTCTTCACCTATTTCGAAATGCCGGATACCTTCAACACCTGGTTCCTGATCACGGAGCTGCACGTGTGGATGCTGCTGGTTCGCTCCATGGCCGAGGGCGCCGAGAAGGACGACGCCGGACGGTTCCTGCGCAATTGCATTGTGGAGGCCATGTGGAACGACGTAACGACCCGAGCGAAGCAACTGTCGGCGCACAATCCGTCGGTGGTGCGGCCGCAAATACAGCTGCTGTCGGAACAGTTCCAGGCGGCGCTGCTTGCCTACGACGAGGGAATTAGCTTCGATGATAAGGCTCTGGCTTCGGCACTGTGGAGACGGTTCTTCTCCGGTCACTGCAAGGATTATGAGAAGCTCGAGGTGCTGGTGAAGTACGTGAGAAAACAGGTGAGTAACTAGAAGGTGTTAAAACAAATTATTAGTTAAATACCTAATATACGGTTGAACTCGTTCCAGGTTGCCATGTTGGACGAGACAAATCGCTATGATTTTGCTATAAAGCCAAAGATAAAGTGGTTACCGTTGTTTGAAAAACCATCTGCTTAGAGCTTTTGAAAGGCGTGTAAATAAATACATATGATAACATCAGTCGAACATGTTTCGAATAAATTTAATGAATGTAAACAGTCTTCAATGGGGTATGTGCGCCATCAGTCATCTCACGCTCCCATATTCATCCTATTCGAAAACAAGCGATAATGGCACCGATTGATTCCGTTCTTTTTGTTTTCATGGGTGCTCACTTCTAACAAAAAATACAAAAATAAGAAACAAAACAAACAGCGCCTCGATCTTTTGTTTTTCGTAGGATGAAAATGGGAGCCACATGCTTAATAAGGGAACCAATACCCTATTTTGTGATAAATTATTCATCCAATTCAAATTTTTATTTTTATTTCAATCATCATAACTCTTTACTTCTAAACACATTCAAGATAAGCCAAACATTTATCAGAAAATAATATTTATTAATCGTCAAAATTTAATTTTATTCGTTTCAACAACGTTTAAACATTTTCGAGGTCATGAAATGTCGCCTTAGTGAGACCAAGATGAATGCTACGATGCCCGTGAAAGACACGTCTGGACAGTTACTGGCCGACCCGGCAGACCAGTTGAAACGCTTGTTCGAGCACTTTGGAAACCTTTTTCAAATGTCGGTCACGCTATCAACACCTCAGCAAGATCCGCTAAGGGTTCGACGCATTACTCGTGTCAACACCGAAGCTCCATCAGTGCAGGAGATAGAAACAGTCATCCGTACCATGAAATCGAACAGAGCCCCAGGGGTCGATCGCATATCAGATGAGATGCTCAAAGGTCACCCCGTAGTATCCGCACAACTACTGCATCAATTATTCCGCAGCATATGGAAAACCACGACATTTCCGGCCGAGTGGATACAAGGCGCCTTAGTAAAGGTGCCAAAAAAGGGTGACCTGACTGTATATGCGATAATTGGCGGGGAATCATGTTACTGTGTATTTATCACGGGGCTGCTACGGTGATCTGATTTTGTTGCCGCTTATCGTGTGCAACTAGACCTCACCAATACTAACATTCACTCAATACAGCAGCGGGAGCAAATAGATAAAAACGCACCTCGGCAAAGAAAGTTTGCGAAAAGAAATATTGTGTGTCTTTTCACATACACAGATAAAAATAATGAGATTTACACGTCATGTAAACTTCATTTTAATCATGTAAACTTAGTGTTATGATGGTTTACATGATATATCATGTAAATTTGTGTTATATGTCATGTAAACTCTCAGAGTCATGCTGAATTACATGACATGTAATGGAAGTTTACATGATATTTCAATGAACTCTACATGATATGTCATGTAAACTTCTGTGAAATCGCACGCTCCAATCATGTGCATCATATGTCCCATAATTTTACACTCTTTTTTCGATCTGTGTAGAATTAGTACTCTAATAGGAAGTTGATTTAAACACCGACACTTCAAAATTCAAAATTATTAATTAATTCCGCTTTTTCATACTCAACACATTATTGAGATCTAATCCTCGATCTAATCTGAAATAAGCGTTTTGACCCGATATACCTCGTAAAAAGGTAAACATACCTCTTTCACGATTGTGTTGGTGAACATTTTGGTTGGAGTATAAATTTATGCTCCACGTAAGGAGGCACAATCCAACCTGTCAAACTCCATAGAGAAAAAATAGGATGCCGTCTCCTAGTCCTCTGCAAAGTAATCCTTAATCGGATACAGGAGAAGATTGACGCAACTCTCCGACGGCAGCAAGCAGGATTCCGGCAGCAAGCAGGATTCTCTCTACCTGGTGTTCTTTGATACACTGAAAGGCGGGTTGCAGTAATGACAAGCATAAAAATGTTTTTAAATTTAGGGGTTGTGTGCTAGTAATGGACCCTGCGCCTATAGTGGACCCCCTACAGATAAATCCAAATATGAATGCCCAAATCAACTGATTCGAGGCAACTTCCACCGGGAGAACATCAATTACATTGTTTCACAGCAGCTCCTGACAAACAAATTGCCAAGTGGTCACAAAATTCGATTATTTTAACTATTTAATGAATGTAAACACTCAAAAGGGTCCACTATAGGGCACATTCAAGAGGGTCCACTATAGGCTCCGTCGGCAGCGTGACAGATAAGATGGAAATCAAATGGGGGGTCTAAAGACACTATATGCTAAAGACACGAAATCTGATGATTGCTGCTGGTTATGATGATTCCCGCATCATGACGATGATGCTGCCGAGCAATGCCGTTAAAGTGCGTTTGACAGGTCTCCTGCTCGATTGGAATGACATTGACAGTAAATTTGGAATTCCAATTGGAACATTTCGTGTCTTTGCATATAGTGTCTTTAGGGGGGTCCACTATAGGCGCCGAGATATGTGTAAACAATCCTATAGTGGACCCCGGTGGGGTCCATTATAGGCAACATCGATGCATATTTTCAAATGCGTATTTCACTGAAATAATTTATTATTGTTGTATGTTTGACGATCTTAACATAAAGAAGGGACATGAAACTTGTCATGAAATTCCACTTTGGAACAATCCACTGACGAAACATAGCTAAAAACCCGCAGAAGTAAATGTCGATGGCTTAGGGGGTCCACTACTAGTACCCAAACCCTACCATGGCAAAACATGATAATCGAACCACAAACGCTTCTTGTATGCGTTTTGTTTCTTCTCATATCAACCGGTTTGATAGCCGAGTGGTAGCGTGCGAGCCTGGTGATGTCAAGGTTCTTGGTTCGAATCCGGTTGCCAACAAAAACTTTTTTTAATTGAAAATCGAGTCGATGGTAAAATTGAAAACATAATTCTGTTGAATTGAAACGAAACTCAGTCTGCACAAGTTTAGTGGCGTTGTGTATTTAAATTGACCCTCAGAATAGTAATTTTCACCGCAAGCCGCCGTTCAGTGTAACGAAATAGTTTTCGACCGTCTCAACCAAGGTTTTTATATATTGTAAGGTTGAGCATGACGTTTAGATTGTAGAGAAAAGCAGAGGAAGCAAAATTTCAAAGGAATTTGAGGAGGCGGGGGATTTGTTTTCAGAATTTCTCATGGTGAAAAAATAATGGCCGCTCAGCCAGTTAAGACTATCTAAGACTATCTTAGAATATGTAAATACCTTGGTCTCAACCACGAAAACACGTGGAAAGGGGCTGTCCATTAATTACGTAAGGGTTTATAGGGGGAGGGGGGGGGGGGGGGTTGAGAAATCTTACGCGCCATACAAAAATATTTGGCTTTCCATACAAAAAATCTTACAAGGGGGGGAGGGGGTGTCGAAAATTCGCAAAAAATCCCTTACGTAATTAATGGACAGCCCCAAAGCCCTCAGGCGCAAGGGTCTCCCTGAGAAAATCATCGGCCTCATTGAAGCATATACAGAGCATTTTTGTGCATGCACAACGGTGTATTGTCCGATACCATCCGGGTCGTTGCTGGAGTGAGGCAGAGAAGTGAGACAAGGATGTATCGCAGACGTATCACTTGTATGTATGTATGTATGTACAATCCATCTCCCACTGACCGGCAGTGCTTTTATGGAAGAAAAATGTCTACGTCTATTTTTAACTTTTATCTATAGGGAACGCTCAAAAATTACGTCCAACATTTGGGGGAGGGGGGGGGGGGTGTGGTCTAGAAAAGTGTGACAGTACGTGTATAGGGTATAGGGAAATTGCGTGACAGAGGGGGGAGGGGGGGTCTAGAAATCCCGAAAAACGATGGACGTAATTTTTGAATCTTCCCAAGGGCCCATATAGCCGAGGCGGTAAACGCACGGGTATTCAGCATGACCATGCTGAGGGTGACGGGTTCGATTCCCGGTCGGTCCAGGATCTTTTCGTAAAGGAAATTTCCTTGACTTCCTTGGGCATAGAGTATCTTCGTGCCTGCCACACGATATACACATGCAAAATGGTCATTGGCAGAGGAAGCTCTCAGTTAATAACTGTGGAAGTGCTCATAGAACACTAAGCTGAGAAGCAGGCTTTGTCCCAGTGAGGACGTTACGCCAAGAAGAGGAGAGGAGGATAGACGCAAACAGTTTTAGTCCTGGAGATAGAAGGTGATAGCTCTACTGCACAACCAACGACCCATTTCAAGTATGACAGGGCTTCCACGTACACCTTGAGGTCGTTTTCTGAAACAGTAAGCCCCGCATTGATGCATCCGGATATCAATTGGATATCTGAAATACATTAACACTTCCTGAATCAAAAATTTGCATTTTAGTTTCTGGCGCGTATTTGGTACCTATGGTAAATATCCCAATCCCATGTATGAATAAAATGACGTTTTTTAATTAGAAAGATCTCATAAAGTTCTTCATAGTCTGCCGTGATGTAGTTGTATTCTTATTTCTCCAGCGGTGCAGCAACGATCGAAATAGGATTGATTTCATTGTCAGCGATTACTGGCATCACACCGAAACTCCCGAAACTACGCTGAAGAATTACACTTTCACACGCGGAAAACTGACTGGGCGGCTTTATAGGGTCAAGTGGGGTAAAATTCCATTTTTCAAACTTTCATCGTTTTCAATGATAATTAGTCTCATTTGTTAGGCTTTCAAAGTGGTAACAGCAACTAGACAATATTTGCTCGATACTTCAGCAAAAATATTCACTAAATTATTGTATTTTCATCGATTTTTGGCGACTTTAAAAACTGATTCGTAAAACGGAAGTGGTGCAAAACGACCATCTGCCGTGGGGTAAGATGCCACTTCATGAAAACATTCAAAAATTACGTCCATCAGTTTTTGGGCATTTCCGACTCCTTTTCCCCCCTCTGTCCCGCTTTTTCGTATACTCAATAAATAGAGTGTTACCCCCCTCCCCGCAAAACGATGGTCGTAATATTTGAATGACCCCTAACATGAAAAGCGTAGACATCAACAACCATGCGTCTCCATGCGTGCCTCAATCTCGTTGGAAACACTTGGCTGGTAATAAAATCACCAGAAAACCTTAATTGCAAGCACGAAAAACCGGAAGTTACCAGTTTTCATTGGGAAATCAAAAGATTTTTCGTGGGTTTCGTGGCCTAGCTTCTAGAAGAATGTTCGATGCAAACGTATCTTGACACCATTCACCAATACTAATGATCAAGTCCCATTCAGGAATGATTTTATGAGTTGGGCCATTTTACCCCATCTTGGCATTTTGGGCTCTGTTCCCCTACCGGCAAACCACCAGCGAAATCGTCGAATAAAATTCGTTTTGAGAACGCACAAAAATGACAAGCGGTTAAAGTAGACACCCGTTTGCGGCAACGCTTATTTCGTCACCCACGTGTTTTTTTTTCACTGCACTCACTGCACGGTTTGTCAAAATTCACTTTGCTTCAATATTTATTGACAATTCAGCATTCTAATCTAAGCAAAATCAACGCGTTGATAAAACTTTCCGGGTGGCGTAGTACCGACCAAACCACCAGCGGAATCGTGAAATTTGCAAAACGCGAAGAAAACGTGACAAACAAAAGAACAACACACCCGTTCGCGGCAACGCCTGCTGCGATTCTCCATCTATCGCAGACGTATCACTTGGAACAAAATGCGATAAAAATTATCGTCACGAAAACATAATCGCACAATGCTATTTAATTACGCTGTCATTCGCGAACCTACTGAGTAGATGGTAGTGAGCAAATGATTTGCGAACTACAGAATATTTGAATAATCTGTTACCAGCGCGGCGTGTGGTCAATAGACCAACTACAGTCAACTTTCGGTCGTTGGGATACATTTTAACTGGGCGCCCGTTAGGTGGGCTATAGCCCAATTAAAATGAAGTCAAACGTCAGTTGACGTGAAGCACAATTTGTCAAGGTTGGTAGCTCTGAATTTCCATTGTTACACACTCAACCCTGAATTGCCTACTCAGCACTGTTTTGACGAAAATAGAACAGCAGAACTATTTCGGTAGCTTCGCTAATCGATTTTACTAATATCGTTTTCGTTTTTGCGGCGGTGCTACACCGCTTCGTGCTACACTTTTCACTGAAAAAAACGAACATTTTCGGTGCAGTTGCGTTGGTGTGCGTGAATAAAAACCAAAATATTGACAACTTTGCAAACGCTGATTGGTGGACACGGTGCGCACCTGCTACGCTCTCGAATTATTGAGTGCAGCACTATCTTGAGCGGTGCAGAAAAAGTGCTACACCGGTGTAGCACGAAAATAAAAAACGAACGTTTTCGGTGCAAAAGCGCTACACCGGTGTAGCACCACCGCAAAAACGAAAACGACATAAGGCTCAGTACACCAACTGTCAAAACCTGGTGCAAAAGATAAACAATGCAGTGAAGCTCTGTATACAGCTGTTCTATTTTCGTCAAAAAATTACCGAACACGGTATTCCAAATTAAGTGTGTAGAGATTATTTGACAGCTGAAAACTCAGTCCTTAGTGAAAGTCTTTCACTAACTGTGCTAGGAGCTTAGTGCAACGAACGAAAGTTGACTGTATCGCATATTTGAATCAACCATTAAAAGGTGTTCGATGGGAGGCGAGTGGAGTGTGACGTCTGTTTCGCTGTGCGCAAACCATAGCATTTTCTCGTGCATGTATACATGTATTTATTGTGGATTCACCGGCTGCGGTAACTTCAGTGTAGAAGTAAGTTGTGTGTGACATAAGAAAATAAAAAAAATGTTTATCTTATTCTAAATGATGAAGTTGATTGATATATCGCAAAGAAAAATATCCTAATACTTGTACACGCCACGTGATTTTGACATAATTTCGCTGTTTTGCTTCCGGCTCGCTCAATCCACTTCGATATTCCATAATCGCATGGCCCACGCTACCATCTCTGGAAAACGGCGCGCTAAAATATCACTTTGCGCGAAAAGTGAACAGAACGACAAAGCAGACGAACGAACTTCCCCTCATCACCCATCCAGCGAGAAGCGCGCGTCAAGCGGATTTCCCCTATCGGAGATATTGTATGTTGCCTTCATAAAAAAACGCGCTGCCAACTTTCAGTCGGCATTTCTGAATCATCGCAACGAATCAAGCACCACCTCTGCTGCTGTTTGTGTTAGTGAGATCGGAGAAACGTCAGACTCCTGCTTGCTGATTGGCTGCGACGACTCTGGCGACGGTTTCATCCGCGCCGCGATGGATTCAAATCGTCGCGTTCGATAAGGGGGGAAAGCGTCAATGTGCTTAGCAAAGGGTATAAAACTGGCGGATTCGTCGTGCTCAAGCCATTCCAAAAACGAACGGCATAACGAACGGACGCAGCAGCAACCCACGCTATCAACCTTGGAGAGCGCTCACAAGCAACTCAGTTGTGCGCGAAGCATCGAAGCAACCAAGCGATAACCCCCTCGCCGCCCACCGAGCGATAGCCCTCTCGCCGCCCACCGAGCGATAGCCCTCTCGCCACCCACCGAGCGGAGAGCGCACAGCAGACCGGTTTCCCATATCGACGACACGCTTGGTGAAGCGTAGGGGAACAAAGCCCAAAATGCCAAGATGGGGTAAAATGGCCCAACTCATAAAACCATTCCTGAATGGGACTTGATCATTGCTATAGGTGAATGGTGTCAAGATATGTTTGCATCAAACATTCTTCTAGAAGCTAGGCCACCAAACCCACGGAAAATCCTTTGATTTCCCAATGAAAATTGGCAACTTCCGATTTTTCGTGCTTGCAATTAAGGTTTTCTGGTGATTTTATTACTAGCCAAGTGTTTCCAACGAGATTGAGGCACAAATGGAGACGCATGGTTGCTGATGTCTAAGCTTTCCATGTTAGGGGTCATTCAAATATTACGAGCATCGTTTTGCGGGGAGGGGGGTAACACTCCATTTATTGAGCATACGAAAAAAGCGGGGGAAAAGGAGTCGGAAATGCACAAAAACTGATGGACGTAATTTTTGAATGTTTTCATGAAGTGGCATCTTACCCCATAGCAGATGGTCGTTTTGCACCACTTCCGTTTTACGAATCAGTTTTTAAAATCGCTGAAAATCGATGAAAATGCAATAGTTTTGTGAATATTTTTGCTGAAGTATCGAGCAAATATTGTCTAGTTGCTGTTATCACTTTGGAAGCCTAACAAATGAGGCTAATTATCGTTGAAAACGATGAAAGTTTGAAAAATGGCATTTTACCCCACTTGACCCTAAAGCCAGCGGGACCAGCGGGACCTCTTCGCTCTTGCCATTCACAAAACGTACGGCAAAGCGAACGGACGTCCCACCCAGCAGCAACCCACGCTACCACCCCTTGGAAAAAGGGCGCGCGAAACAACTCAGTTGTGCGCGAGTAGCGAACGGAGCATCGGAGCAACGTGCGATTTCATCGCCTCCCACCTTTTGGAGTTTGTGCAGCGAAGCCGAAGGTACGAGCTATTGTATCCACCGCAGCCTGCCTTCCCTTACCATTCATTGTCACAAGTTTTGTGATTTCATGATAATATGGTTGGGATTGGTATACACTGCAAAAACTGCAAATATTTATTTTATGTGAAATTACACATCGATCCAATCGACCTTCCCACACATATAATTTATTACCCAAAATATAACTAACATAGTTATTATTTATGCTTTTGATTTGTTTCGCAAATCATTGGTATGTGTGATCACCCATAGCAAAAAAATATGTGTGTTCACACATAATACCAAAGTATAGCGAAACCGTGTTTGCGTCAGTGTCTGTGTCAGCCGCCGGCCCAGCTGCTGGCGATGCGCAAAGTGAAAAGATGGCGACTAAAACACGTTTACCAAATATTGTGCTGGCGGGAGTTGCAGCACAAACGAAGATAAATTCGTGTGTGGTTGCAGTTCGTAGTGAAGTAATTTCCTCCTAAATCATCGTCCTCCTCAATCGCTTCAAATTGACCAATCTTTGGAAAGTCGGGAAATCTCAAGAGCGCAACTTTAAAGCATCATTCGAAACCTGGTTCGGAACCGAAAAGTTGAACGATTGGTCACTCACCGGTGATAACTAATCAACCAACTTTTTTATGAAATACGATGTTTGACTCTTTCCTAATGAGCCCATCGCTATGTTTTAAAATCAAGTTAGGCTATTTGGATCAATATTGTAATATTAATCCCCGATAAACTTATATTATCTAATATAAAAACCATTTGAGCACATCTATCAAATATATAAGTAATGTTATTGATATTATGTGTCATACAAAATTGTTTTTATGTGTGATCACACATCAAAACAATAAATACCAAAAAATAATTCGTTATGTGTGTCACACATAAACATCATTTGTCCAGACACATTGCAAAAATATATGTGTACGAAACATAAAATAAATATTTGCAGTTTTTGCAGTGTAGCGTTGCAAGAGTTTAGAATACCGATCCACAATGGCGTTCGACTCTTAAATCCACCAAAGAGTTCGATCCCAAAATCCACTGAAGAGTTTGATACCTAAATCCACCTAAGAGTTCGATTCCGCAATCCACTAAAAGAGTTTCAGAAATGGTTGAAGTTTTCTTCGGAAACTTCAACCTTAACAAAGAGTTATTTAGAAATTTTCCGCCACGCATACAAACCGTTCCCGACGTTGCCGACATGGAGGATCAACCAGCACGAGCACCGCTGCCACCACGTCCATTACCTCAGTAGTCGAAAATGTCGACATTCAGTAGCCGTTTTTATATTAAAGTCAGCTTAATTGTCAAAAAATGAATGTCATTGAGTAGCTGGTGCCAACGAGGAATCGCGCATTTACACAAAAAAATTTGTTTTGTCGAAGCTCTTTTTAAAGTTTCTCTTTTTACAAAACGGCTAAATGCACAATAGTTGGTTCTTGAACCACTGTGCAATTGATTTCCAACTAGGCAACGAGGGATGCAACAAATGTGCCGCTGTAATTGAATGAATGTCAACCATTTTTACCCTGCGACAGTGTTACCAGATTCACAGATCGTCCGACAATTTGAGGTGATGAACGAAATTTGCCTTCACTCCGCCAAATGGTTACAATAAATAAACTACGGATTCAGATTAAAAATTATCGAGGAATATCTATCCAGATTCTGTATTTTTGTAATCCTGAAGAATTTTCGACGAAAATCAAATGGAAAGCATCTCAGGTACTCAATAAATCCACAACATGCTCCTTTGCTCCGCTTTCCCATATACGAATTCACTATTGAAGTAAACTGGCATCACTTTGCCGCAGTATGTTGTTTTTATTTGTGCATTACTGAAACTGTTGGTAATTGTAATTGTAATTGTATCTTTATTAACGGTAGCCTGCTAGTTTACACTGTTTATCAGGTCAAGGAAAGTTGGTTGGTTGCACAGATGCAAGAAAATTTGTGGTAAAAAACGTGAAATTATTACAATTATACAGTGATTAGTGAAAGTACTAGTTCTACAATTGAAAAAATGTAAGTACTGACATAATAAATAACCATTGTGATCGGTCCAGACACTTTCCGTAAAGAATTTCCTTGGCTCTCTGGACATTATGTACCATGCATATCCACACGAATGCAATGTTATTCTCTGTTAGTAAGCTGCAAAGCTAACTCATTTCTAGTACGGACGTTACGTAGATAATAGTTCCGTTCAATGAAGTAGGTTGAACATTGTTGAAGTTGCTGCATCCTGCTCTTACCCTTGATGACGAATAGGCAAGATCAGGATGCAGCAACTTCAACAATGTTCAACCTACTTTATTGAACAGGACTATTCTTTTGCCTATACCTATACATATATAGATAACATTGACTTTCGCTAAAATTTGCCCCGAGCTACGTTAAGTCAAACAGTTCGTCAATCAAAAGTAAAAAATGGGTTTGATTTTACAACTAATTTCTCTCATTTTATCCACAGATGCACATCAACAACATGACTCAACAACCCAACGGCGAAAATGGTTCAAACTCGAATCTTTACATGCGCTTGCAACAGTCGCAAACCATTCGGGCCAACATTCAGAACATCTCCCAAATACTCAACACGGGTCTAAGCCCGGAAGCGCTGGACCTTTGCGTTAAGCTACTCGAAACGGGTGTTCACCCGCAAGCCCTGGCCGAAGTTGTGACGCAAATAAGACGCGAGATGGCAGCATTAGAAGCGGAACAACAGTAAAATGAAACTCTAATCTCACAACACAACAAAAGGAGCGTTCTTTCCATTAACTATAATGCAAATTGTTGAATAATATAGAGCTTTGAAGAACTACGTGTACTTACTTGTCATTGAATTTAATCAAACCTGGCCATATCGTCTTCCGAGGCCGATGCAGCTGAAGGATTCTATAACATTCCCCAGAAAACCATTCCCCAGAAAACCAATCCCCAGAATTCCATTCCCCAGAATGTACCATTCCCCAGAAAACCATTTCCCAGAAACCCATTCCCCAGAATGTACCATTCCCCAGAATTCCATTCGCCAGAATGTACCATTCCCCAGAAAAAAATAAAACTATTGCTTTAATTCTGAATGGTTTATATTAATAGCTAAACATCAAATATTTATTCGTAAAAAATCACCGGAAGAAACATCCTGCCAAAAATTCTTATTTGACAAGAAAAACTTCGGAAATAAGCATGATTTGCCTTTACAATTTAAGCTATTGGTATAATTATTGGCATCGCAACTGCTTACTTTTTCAACATACATTTTTCCTTCTTTTCTGCATAGGCTGTTCTTTCGAATTGTACTTTTCAGTAAATTATCGGCATCAAAACTTCTTACATTTTCTACGTAATTTTTTCCTTCTTTTCTGCATAGGCTATTCTTACAAGTTACACTATTCAGGTAATTATCGATACCACAAGCACAGGTGTTTAGAAATTTAGAAAAAAAATATGAAATAAATATAACAGCAATTTTAACACCGGTGGAGGCTGTAATGCCCATAATTTCCCGAAAAGTGCAATTCGAAAGAACAGCCTATGCAAAAAAGAAGGGAGAATCTATGTTAAAAAAGTAAGCAGTTGCAATGCCGATAATTTCTTGAAAAGTGCAACTGGAAAGAACAGCCTATGCAAAAGAAGGGAAAATTTTTGATAAACATATAAGCAGTTGTAATGCCAACAATTCTTATAACGACTCAAACATTTGTTTTAACGAAGAAGGAAACGTAACACTCTGATAATTGCCATCGTACATCGATTTAACAGTTTATTTGAAAATTTGATAGTTGACCAACTGCCAATTCGCGGCGCTCGCATAGTTTTTGTTTGAGTTTGACGTTTGCTCACTACTGCCACCTAGTTGATGATTGGCCAAATTCAGTCCTTTTAGAATTAAGCGAACCTATTTCCGAGACTAAAATTTAAATCGAAAAATCTCGGATACTTTTTCAAAACGACGTATCAACATAGCATTTGCGTGTATTATACGTCGTTTTGAAAAAGTATCCGAGAAATGTTCGAAGTGTTACGTCCGTTTGACTGTGGTGACATTGTTTTCCTTGCGGTATTCAAAAACCCAACACTGTTCCTTTTTTTAAACAAGCTTTTTTTTAGAATTTAGGCAATTGATACAATTATTGGAATTATAACTGCTTTCATTTTCAACATAGACTTCTCCTTCTTTGCTGCATAGGCTGTTCTTTCGAATTGCACTTTTCAGGAAATTATCGGCATCACAACTGCTTACTTTTTCAACATAGATTTTCCCTTCTTTTCTACATAGGCTGTTCTTTCGAGTTACAATGTTTAGGCTAATTACAATCGGCACCACAAGCACAGGTGTATAGAAATTTGAAAAAATATATAATAAATATAACAGCAATTTAACACCGGTGGTTGTAATAATGCCCATAATTTCCTGAAAAGTGCAATTCGAAAGAACAGCCTATGTAGAAAAGAAGGGAGAATCTATGTTGAAAATGTAAGCAGTTATAATTAAAAAAAAATACTAATTGCCTTAATTTTAAGAAGAATATTGTTTAAAAAGAAGGAACATTGTTGGGTTTTTGAATGCCAAAAGGAAAACAATGATACTTTTTCCCTTCTTCATTAAAAATATTTAGAATTGTTGGCATTAAAACTGCTTATATGTTCACTTTTTCTATTCCATTCCATAGTATTGGAATAATGATGAAAGCCCTTCTCATACCGCATGAATGAAGAGCCTTTGAAGCGAATAATTGGGAACAGCCATTGGGATGGATCCCTCCAACCGTTTGCAAAGAAAAACGTGGTCAGTTGAGTCTTTAGTATCTTGTACACTGAACAACATCAGAAGAATATGCGTTTTCTCTGTAAATTTTGCACATCACTTTTAAAACGTTATTCATCGTAAAACAAGTGCTGCACAATTTTCACAAATCTGTCAAAAACAAAACATTTTATAGCAACGCAACTAACAGTTTGTAAACTTTCAAGATAGGTTTAAAGATCAACATGCAACTGTGTACAATGGTAATTAAACGTTTGAACCATTGTAGAATATTTTTATGGATATGTATGTATGTACATTAATTTGTTACATATACCGTACCAGAAATAGATGTTTGCTCGTAATAACACTATAATGTTAAAATCCTTGCCTATAATACTTATGACACACATGTGATACAAGAATCACTGTACAATTACGCTTGAAATGAGTTCCATACTGAAAATTCTCTCAGTTCAAGTCAGTCTTGTTAGAATTTTCTTGACACTGCGTACCGTTGTACAGGAATCATACTCGTATCACATGTCTGTCCGGGGTATAACATATCATTATGATCAACATTTTACTGTTTGTGTATCGAATTAAACTTTTTAGCAGAGTATATTAAACTTTTCTGGGGAATGGTACATTCTGGGGAATGGATTTCTGGGGAATGGTGCATTCTGGGGAATGGATTTCTGGGAAATGGTACATTCTGGGGAATGGTACATTCTGGGAAATGGTTTTCTGGGGAATGGAATTCTGGGGATTGGTATTCTGGGGAATGGTTTTCTGGGGAATGTTATAGAATCCAGCTGAAGCATCTTTTTCCCTTGGTTGCGGTTCAACGGTCTCTACGACCGGTGCCATATGCTTTCGTTTCTTCTCGTTGAATGCATACTGTTGGATTCCGGTGTCCTGACTCTGCGGGATGGCTTCGAAGCTGGTGAACTCCTTCGGCCTGACAGTCGGAGCTAACTTTTCTCCGAGAGCGGCCAACGATATTAGAATGGCTTCTTCCGTGCGAACCGTTCTCGATCCCTGACGCGGAACTGTGTTCAGATATTGGTCAAACAGCTGCTCGACGCTGTCGACATTGAGTTTATGGTCGTTATCCAAAGCTGGTTCCAATCCGAGAACTCCTCCGAAAACTACCAGGACATGTTTGTAATTCAGGCTTTGTGGTTCCAGCTCTTGGACGTTGGTCCCCGTGTCTGAAGTTCCAACAGTCAAATCATATCCCCCTTTGTAAGGACTCTTGGTGAACACCTGCGATAGGGAGTTGGCTATTCGCACCGTGTAACCCCAGTAGATTCCGGTTTCCTGTCGTGGCTGAGCCGGCGGAACTACTTTAGCACGGATCTTCTTCGACTTCAAATCCACCCCTGGTGGCATTTTGACCGTTACGCGCACTCCCGGATCCAGATGGGTATCCACCAGGACGTCGTTCAGCAAGCCCACATTAACAAAAGAGGATTTGTCGTTTTTGGTGGGTTTGTTGGTCACGATCCCTTCACGGAATTCGAACTCGCTAGCTTGACGAAGATGGTGCTGCGAATCGAGAGGGCTAAGCAAGCCGCAAAATTTAAGGTCGTTGTGAATGGGGAAGAAAAACTTCCTCAAGTATTGCGGACACTCGAGATATTGCAGGATTCGAGCCAACTGAACGCAACAGCGACGAGCCGATGTGCTTCCCTCGGATGTATCTGGAAATATACATATCATTTATTGTAGTATTTCAACTTTTTTGAAGGATGAACAGAATAATTCTGAGCAGAAGGAAACGTTCACTACTCACCAACGGTTCCCAATTTCTCCGTCGCCTGATTGCCGGTGGTTCCGCAATCGTCAAACACGACCACTTCGTCCACCTGGAAGATGCAAGCTGCCCGCGCAATTTGGCCGGCCAGGTACGTTCGCAGTTCGGGCGATTGGGCATTGTCCAGTATCGATCCGGGTACAGCGATGCTCAAGGTTGACACCAACTCCTTTTCCGCCACCGCCTCCACTTTGACTTCAACAGCGGCTGCCTTGTCACGCTCCACCTGTTCGAACTCCCGCTGCACTCGTTTGAGCAGCCGGTCTTGCTTTTTCTTTCGCTTCAACTCTTTCCGCTCGATTTTTTGCCGCTCGGTTAGCTTTTTCGGAACGTGCGCGTTTGCGGCTTTTCCCGATGTTGGTTTCATGGTTTTTCCGAACTGTTTTTCACGAAAATTTAACTAAAAACTGATTTTTGAGTAAAGTTTTTATCTAAGAACCCGAGTAAATAAACAAGACAAAAGCACGTGCAGTGCACTGCTGTTTACAGCGAACCACTCCCTCGGTGTGGTGCCGCTGCCAAAGTACAAAATTCAAAAAATATCAATAAACCGCTGCCATCAAACGGGTAAACTGTCAAAACAAGATTCGGATGATGCTAACAAAAACTTACCGCTAACGGCGTCACTCGTAAACAGTTTTCCATAAAATAGTTCAAAAGTGTCTGAAATAGTGCGTGAAATCGGTGTTTTACTGGAACAGAAGCCAACATGCCACCCCGGAAACGTAAAATCAAAGTGGTGGTACCGACCAGTTCGCCGGAAAAGGCCAAGTTCAGTGTAGTCGTCATACAGACCATTCTGAACGCGCAGGAAAGTGAAACCAGTCATGTAAAGCTGATCAAAGAACTGAAGAACATCTATCCCACGGTGAGTGCTGTTATTTAGACGATATTCCTTGATTATTAGCTTTTCTCGACGCTCATAAATCTTTGCTAAAACTCTGCGCAACTATGAGCACTGGGACGGGATTCGTCAGTTGATTCCACCAATCAGCTCAAGACGGGGAAGACGGGGTAAAAGATACACTCCAAGAAACAGTATTCAGTATTATTTTATTATTATTATTTTATTCAGTTTAACGTTAGCCTATAGTTATAAACTTTTCATTAGGTCAAGGAAACATACATTAGGGGGATTCACTAAACAGCGTAAACTGATTAAACGTGGTGATCACCAAGGCAATCTTTGATTATTTTATTCGCAAAATCATGAAACATTTCAAATAAGCAGAAAATCATGGCTTACGCAGCAATTTAATCTGTTTAGTGAGTACCCCTATTATAAATTAATACAAATCGTTGCTGCAGACAACCCGTTGTAGTACACATTCTACATTGTCTCGATACTCACCTACATGTGTGAGCAATGAAAATGAAGGACAACATAGCCGATGTAGTGAGCAAGTTTCGAACGGCAAACACGTGCTGCATGTAACGGGGGAAGATGTCCTAATCCTGGTTTCGTTGGCTAAAACCGCAACAAAATTAAGTTTTATCATGATATGGTCTTCATCCAATTTCCCATATTGCTATGTGCGTTCAAGATGCAAACGGTGCCCAAATGCGCTTCAAACGCGGTAACACATGTTACCAAAGGAAACGTAGCAACCATAGCCAATATCACCGCCAACCTAGGATTCGAAAGCTCCCACTGACATCGGGTTACTTGTTGCGGATTTTTAGAAAAATTTCCACTCTGCGGTAGCCGCCGAGTTCTACCACAGCTGTCAAAGTCCTACCGCAGGCTTGAAAATCATCCTATCATTGAAACTGAAGGCCAAATCAAAGCATGCTTGCAAGGTGAATTGAACTGAAACCCAACAACAAACAATGATCATCGGCGTCGTATCCAAGGCTATCCAAGGCATCGCTAGGGCTCGCTAAGGTAGATCGATGATACCTCAGTGAAAATCAGTAGTCTGACAGCTGCGGTAGCTTTTCGTTCTACCGTAAAACGGAAAGTTTTCTCTAAATTAGCAATAGAAAATCTTACCGCATTTGGTGCTCCCGCATTTGATATTTGCATTTTGAATGCACACAGCAATATAATTGGACTGAACATCCCATACAAACCTTCAAATCATTTGCGCCAGCTCAGTTTTCAACCGATTGAGCTGAATCTTTCACAGATTGTTCTTCTCATCCAAAGGCACGATTCTAGAGGGTGCCCCGTGAATTTTGATAACTTTTTTTTCGCTTCATACAAATGTGGGCCGGTCTAATCTTGAAGCGGATAGGAACGTTATCTGATCCCGTGGCATTGGAATGAATTTCAGACATTTTCAGCGATACCTCCGCCGCGGTAGTATGGCAGAACCGGAAACGTGGACGTCTCTGATCGATATTGCGATGCACTGGTTCATCATTTGTAGCTCCAGGGTTGATGGTTTCGGGAACAGGACGAAACATCTTCACGTCGATGCTGTAAGAAAAATCTACATCTAGTTTCCATGCACTCAGGCAACTGAACATCGACTTTCAACGGCTAAACAATATAAAACAGCGACAAAAATTAATACCTATGTTCATATGGCCTTTATAATTTTCGTAATGATCATGTAAGTTTTCATATATCTGATCTAACTCTCATTGATTCAAAATTCTTAAGGGCAAGACTACACAAATTAGCGTGCTTTGATATGTCGCATGGTACGGTTCGGTTCAGTTTCACATTTGGTCACTTCCACCGGTGTTCGGATCACTAAAATGGCCATAACTTCGGAACGGCTGGAGCGATATGAGCCATTTCCAATAGCAAACGAAGGGGTAAAATTCCGGTTCGATTTGCGCTTAAATCGGCGAATGGAAAGTGCCATTAATATTAATAACCTTTTTTGTACACAGACATACACACATTACATACACACATACAGACATCATCTCAATTCGTCAAAATGAGTTGAATGGTACGTGGCTATACGAATTGCTGAGTGAAGACTATTATAATAGTCAAATCGTCCTTAACCTTTCAGGACGCGCGCCATCAAGCAGCTGAAACTGCACCGCGGTCGCGCTGTATACGACGAGCGAGCTTTTTTGGTAGTGTTGTACTTTTTACAACGGCGCGCGTTCTGAAGGGTTAATATCGTACTTACAAAATGATAAGTTCAGTAACGAAAACTATGAACAAATTTTCAGAAACAATGGCCCGTATGATTAAAAAGTAGTAACTACTCGTGCTTTGTATTATCGTCGCACCACCAAATCGAAGTCGTCGCTAGAAGCACATGCGAAGTTGCAGCTGCGAAGTAAATTTGAATCTACTTTTTCTGTTGCGCATCATTAAGCTAATTAAGAGCAACAATATGCACTAATCCAAATTGAGTTGCGACATTTCTAAGTAGGTTAAAAATTAATTTTCGCACGTTCGGTCACTTCGTATTTCGACCAAAAGCATAATAGTTAGGTACTACTTTGAAATATGATCCACGCCAAAACTACTTTGGTATGAATAAAACCATTTTTCGAACATTGTAGTAGATACTACTTTCGAAAATTTCGATGTAGTATTTACTAGGGAATCGCGCCACTTGGGCGGAGCTTCTATATTCGTCTGTTTTCCACTATAACTCAGTCAAATTTTAACCAATTGACACAACTTTTGGAATGTGGTGAGATAGGTATAGTATCTACCCGTGTACAACATTTCAAGTCAGTTGGTTCAAAATTGACTGAGCTATAGTGGAAAACAGACGAATATAGAAGCCACCGCCCAAGTAGCGCGATACCCTACATCCAACATTTGTCAAAATGTACTTTGTTTTTGTTTTGGTTGCTAATTCTTGGTTGCTCTTCGACCAATAAGCAATCCAGAACACGCTATTTTTTTCTCGCTCATCGGCTGTGTTGGCAACGCACAGACAGGGATAGGGTGCGACTCAAAACTCTTTGCGTGCCGCACACTCTGCTACGAGACAGCACAACAAACTAGAAGGAGACGAGTACGCGCAATCGGTTGTGTGTTGCTCGCTTACTTTGCCGCGCGCTGGAGCTCTCACGCTCTGTCGTATGCACTCTCTCGGTGCTTGTCTCCGTGCTTGGCACTTGGCTTGATACTACGCACGATTGGAAAAATTTCGAATCAAACGACCCATCACTTGTCAACCCTTGACAAGCTTAACAACTTTGCCGAAAACACAAACTCTTCAATTAATTTATTAATTGATTTTTTCTGTTTGGAGACAAGCGCAGTCCCAAGCACCGTGCATTACTCCTTGCGCCGTAGAGCTAGTGCTGCGATTGTCTCTCGTACAATTACGAAAGCTCTCACTCATACGTCTCTTGTCTCTCGGCAAAACGGGAGACGAGCACTTGCGATTGTGTGAAGCACACGCTTTTTTCGCACCGCACGGTGCATGCCGCCAATCCCTGCGCACAGAGCGCTGCAACACATGCACAAATGACCGAATGTGTTTAAAATGTGTGCGCGCCACACACATTCCATGTGTTCCCGGCCTCATACTCATTTTTGTGCGGCTCGGTGGAAACGGAACAGTCAAACGTCTCCCGAGCCGCGGCCAAACAGTTTGGCATATGTAAACATGAGGTGGATTTTCGTGATTTTTTCCATCGAAGAGCTGGAAAGCAGATGGAAATGGAAATGTTTTTGACGCATTTTCAACTGCTTCAGCTATTCGATGGAAATAATCTCTGAAAATCATGAAAATTGAATCTTTTTTTCTAAATTTCATAAACAAAAACTAATATGGAAGCGGATTCCATATTCCGGGCGTTCCACAGAATGTGTGTTTTCCGCACATGACAAGACTTCATGCACCCGAACACATGAATGTGTACGACCCATGCAATACACAAAATGTGCGGCATGTAAAGAGGGTCGATTTGAGAGCGACCAACACAGCCGCTGTGTCGGTGTGAGTTAGCGTGAACAAATAAATTATTATTAAAAAACAGTGGTTTTCGCAGCACGTATTTAAGTTATAAAATACAAAAAGAGTACTCCACATCCGACGCACACGGCACCGCGACATCGGCCTGAGGTCACGCCAGTACTGTAGAATATATTTGTCTCAAACGAGCAATTTGCATCCGCATTCTTTCCGTGTTGGCGTGCCCACGACCGCCGCCGCGCCACGGGCATAAGATCCAGAACACTTCCCCAGTATCCTCAACTCAACATAACCACTATTTTCCAACAAAATTCATAACAAACACAACACTATCACGCCGCGCCTGAGACGCCGCACCATCTCTGGCAGGTTATGTCAAGTCCGTCGTAACTTGCAATTCGCTTCTTTAGCGGTGTTGAGATAATTCCATATTCTGAATCTGCATGCAAAACTGAGCCGAAATCCAAGTTTTCATGAATTTTGGTGCCCGGGAACCTATTTTAAAATCAATAATTGATTTATTGATAATTATTTGAAGTTTGTATGGGAGCAAATCACCCCTCGTCGCATTTTGTACTGGGCGAAGCTGTCAAGCAGTTCCCCAGCTGTCAAAAGGTGATTTCGAAAAATCTCTTCGAAATCGATTTTAGGTACCAAAATAAAGTTCTAAAAATCTGAAAAAAATCATAGTGGTTCAGAAAAAGGTGCTCTTTCGTATGAAATCAAAAAATCAATACATTTTTCTTAATTTAAAAACCCAATTGCATATTAGCTTATTTTTTTGTGTAAATCTTATCTGGAGGATTTTTCGGAAGAAAGTGGAATAGCCTAAAGAGAAACATAATAAATAACTGTGTAATAACCATGTTCTGCGGTTAAAAATATAAATTTTGATTTCTGGACTGACCTGGAGCGCACGCTTTTCAAATCGACTATACCTATGTTGCATTCTTCTTATCTGATTGTCTTAACATATGTACCTAGTGTGGGTCATCGGAACCGTTTTCTCAGATCAAAGCTTTATTGGTTCCGTTTCGGGTCCTGAGTATCTGTGCAAAATTTGAGCACGATCGGTTGCGTCTACACTTTGCGCATTGCAATTGAAATTTGTATTGCTGTGTGCATTCGAAATGCAAATATCAAATGCGGGAACACCAAATGCGGTAAGATTTTCTAACAAGTAACCCGAAGTCAGTGGGAGCATTTGAATCCACGGTTGGCGGTGGTTTTGGCTATGGTTGCTAAGTTGCCTTTGGTAACACTGTGTTACCGCATTTGAAGCGCATTTGGGCACCGTTTGCATCTTGAACGCACACAGCAATATGGGATTTTGTATGGGAAAACATACTTTTTAGCATTTTTGTCATAAGTTGAAAAAGTTTGTCTGAAACTTTTTAACCGATACTGTAAAATAATAGCCTAGGATGTTCTGAAAAACTTTGTTGAAGACCGCAAAGCGATACGATGCTTGTGAAAATAATTATAACTAACGAACCACATGCATATGTTTAAGTTTTAACATGTATTAGGAATAACAATAGCAACAAAATCATGCTGTTTCGCCAAGCAATGCTAACGCTATAACTTTTTTAATGATTTTTTAATGATTTTTTAAAGATCACTTCGCGGTCTTCGACAAAGTTTTTCAGGACACCCTAGGCTATGTTTTCACTTTATCGGTTACATGGTTTTATAAAAAATCGAGCTTGTTATGAGAAAAATGCAAAAAAGTGTGTTTTCCCATGCAAAACCCCATACAAACTTCAAACGCGATGCGCAAAACGTAGACATAACCGATCGTGCCCAAATTTTGCACACTTATTTGGGTCCTAAAATGGGATTTGATCTGATGGGATACCATTGAATTTTTCATTTTTCCATACAAACGATGACCCACTCTAAGTACACATAAGTTAGTACTGGTCTTTTACTTGTTTGAGAAATATTTCATAACGAACAGGGATATACCAATTTAATTAAACTTGAATCACAACATGAACAGCTACATAAATGTTGGCAAAACTCAAACCAATTCTTAAAAGCAACGCTTGTGACAATGCCAAATGTACGACCCAAACGGTTTTCATGTTCAATAATTTTCTGAAATCCAAGTTTTGGCTCGACCACAAAAACACCGCTAAGCCATTGTTGTGCTTCAAGTTCACAAAAGTCAACCAAGCACGACAGTTATGCTGCTGCACTATCTGACCAGACTATAGGCAACCGACCACATCGGCGACGGCCGGTGGCAGTCGGACCGGGGTCATCGGACGAGCGACCAGTAGTAGGTATGCGGCCGGTAGAGCACACACTCTCGATAACGTTGTCCATATTACCGGTACCGTGCCATGCCCTAATACCGTGTGCCTCCTAATACCGTGTATTTGACAAAAAACTCAAATATTTTACTAAGTATATTTTTTTTTAACCGTGTAACTAGTTCAATCATTAGCATATTAAACCTTCTCAAGTTAGGCGTGATAAATTTGTCACATATGTACAATAACAAGCAATTAAAAATATTTACAGAATGTGAGTGCAAAGTACCAATACACGGTATTAGGGCATGGTTCCATTTGTGTTCCAAATACCGTGTTTCGGCTAAAACTTGAACACTGAAAATATTATTGATACTTTTTACTTTATAAATCAGTTGCACAAACCTCTAGGCAACGTTTGACGCACAGGTTCTTTTAAGTATGAACTTAGTATGATTGATATAGTGATGATTCAAAGGACCGCCAATGTATGCGGGTCACATACACGGTATTAGGAACAATGCTATGTTTTACAATTTTGATTTTAACAATGGATTAAACATTTGGAATTCCATTATTTATATTTATTATACATAATACACACAATAAACAATAATATAGCGTTTGAAAAATCAAGAAACATAGATTATTGATTTTTACAGGGCTCTTTGAAGTGAAGAGCATCCTTAAGGTCACGGTATTAGGGCATGGCACGGTAACCTTTGGATAGATACTTCTTGATATTGTGAATTTGGGGAGCATTGATCGTAATTCCATCATTAATAAATGTTTGAAACACTTACGGCAAACAAGAATTTTTAAAACAAAGGCTACAACTGGAATACTTTGGCAATTTTGAAATGTTGTTTAAATAAACATTGAACATTATCCTTCAATTGTTGGTTTGTCGGTCAGGTTGAAATATAAGTGGAATATTTTCATATCATCCGACGTTTCGAACCTTGATTTGAGTCTTTTCCAGGGAAGATCGACGAAGGGTCAAAATGTTGGATGATGTAGAATTATTCTACTTTTATTTCAACCTGACCGACATGGAGTAACTTCGCTAATTCCTCGATCGTAACAAAAACAGGATTTTTTTTACTGTTCAAAGTAGGACCACCTTTTGTTGCGAACTGTTGTTGTCACAATAAGCACATATTGAGACAACGTCCTTTTCGTTGCATGTTGCTTAAAAATTATTTGCCTGCTAGATTTTGGACTCTTAATTTGATGTGTGTACCATTTTTTTTCCAAATATCGGACTTCTAAAGTTGTTTTTATCACTAGTCACAATACAGTAGACGTTCGGTCGTTGCAAACGGTTCAACTGCAAGTCCGGTAAGTGAAACAAAAATTAGCAGTTATCGCACCGCTATCCGTCAAAACGGTACGCCAAGTTAGCCCAAATGAACAATCTAATGAATGTTTCTTTCATTTAACGTCAATTGATGGGGTGTTGACGCCTATCTGACGTTGCAGTTATCGAATTTTGTTCGCTAACCCCACGTCTCTACTAGACAGAAATGTCTTGCCATTTTGCTGGACAGATGTGTCATGACAGAAATGTTTTCTCGCTGTTTGCATGGAAAGCATTGGTGTTGATCATTTCTGTTACGTTTTCTCTTTCTGGCAGCAAAATGGCAAGACATTTCTGTCTAGTGGAGACGTGGGGTAAGTGAAACGTAAACTAAACATGTTGCAGTTATCGAACGTCTACTGTACCTATGCGTAGTACCATAGTGTCACGTCGAAGGTGTGCCCGAAATAGAGGTGGACTTCGAGGGAGAATTATTCAATCTTAATATTTTAAAGAAATTGTAACTCTTTCAACATATTTTTTCCATGAAAGTTAATTTCCTAATTGATACCAACTTGGCCAAGCATTAGGCGAGGCGCAAGAATAAATTCGATCATTAATATTGGTCAATGCTTAGATAGGGAAGTGGAACCATCTCGGCAGGGGTCCTATTTCGGGCACTTTTCTGCTATAAGGGAAGATTCAAATATTACGTCCATCATTTTTCGGGATTTCTAGACCCCCCCTCCCCCCTCTGTCACGCAATTTTCCTATACCCAATACACGTACTGTCACACTTTCTAGACCCCCCCCCCCCCTCCCCCAAATGTTGGACGTAATTTTTGAACGTTCCCTAACTCAGCCAATTCTGAACCAATTGACACAATTTTTGGAACGCGATGAGATACATATATGTTCGAACGCGATGAGATACATATAATGTCGAGTCAATTGGTTTGGAGTTGACTGAGTCATAGCGAAGAGTGACCAAAATACCGTCCGCTGCCCAAGTTGTTCGCTACCCTAGATGGAAATTAAATAAAAACCATATTGCGCTATCTTTTTATAACTGCTTGTTCATTTTATTTTATTCTTATTAGCTTTATTAGGGAGATTTTCAGCCCGAGGCTGGTTCATCTCCACCATTCTATTTTCATTTTGCGCTGAAAAGACGCATTCGGGGAACCAGCGTTTGGGGTAACGTTTTTAGACATTCGCACCAAGGAATACAATCACATTTTTCGTCAATATTTTATTGCAGATACCTCATGAATCGTTCATGAAATCCTTCATCCAATCGCTGAAAGGTGCCATGCAGCATGACGAAACCAACGAATTCGCGAACAACCGACTGAAACTTTGTGCCAAGTTCATTGCCGATCCGGACCACAGCGAGCAGGAACTTACCCATCCGATCATCATCACCGCCTTCGATTGGCTGCTGAATACCATCAGCCCGGCTGCAATCGTCCGGTTCCGCATCTGCCAGTTTGTCAATCTGGTGCTGAATGCGATGGGACCGGAAGCCTCGTTAGATGATGACATCTGCGACAAGATCCTGCGCTACATGTTGGAACGGATGCGCGATGTCGCTCCTAATGTCCGTGTCCAGGCGGTGCTGGCCCTACAGCGTTTGCAGAACCCGGACGATCCGGAAGATTGCGTATTTCGAACGTACATCTACCACTTGGATACGGATCCATCGCCGAAGGTTCGCCAGACGATCATATCGTCGCTGGGTCGGAACTACCGAACCATTCCGTACATCATCGAGCGCCTGTGGGACGTGGAGGAGCGTGTCCGGCGGCATACGTACCTGCAGATGAGCAGCTACCCGGTGAAGCAGTATAAGGTTGCTCAAAGATTGACGTTCCTGGAGCAAGGACTGAACGATCATTCGGAATCGGTTCGGAAGGTGGTCAAGAACGTGATGATCCCGCAGTGGTTCGAGTCGTACCAAAAGGATTACGTGGCGTTTGTGAAAGCGTTGAAGATTGATGCCGACGAGAAGGAGTTGGTGCGGTTCCGTAATACCGGAAAGTTGGCCTTGTTCGAGATTTTTTCGTGAGTATTTTTTGAAAAGAATACTGAATTTAGAGACTTTAACTTGTAAATCTTTTCAGAAAATATGGAATAGCCGACGCAATGACCATGCTGGGTATGCGCGAAGATGATAAAACGGTTCCGCTAGAGAATTTAACCATTGAGACGGCAGTTTGTTGGCAGGCGCTGTTGGAGTTCCTCCAAAAGACCGAGTCGGATGAGTTGGACAACTTGATGGTGGATTTGTCCACGTTTTGTAACTACGTCAAAGTGTGAGTTTGTTATTTTTTAAATAGGGTGGGGCGGGGCAAGATGGGTCGCATAAGGATGGATCACCATAACTTTGTAAATACAAATTGTATTGGTTTGTATTCGTCCGCTACTCTTTAATACACTAGTTAGCCATGCTAAAAGTCGATAAAAAGTTCATTAAATACAAAATATGATGTTAAACGAGCAGTTTTAAAAAGTGATCGATTTTGCACCGTGAAAAAAGTGCGGGGCAAGATGGGTCACCTTTTAAGTAATTCACATTTTCTCAACGAAAAACGTCAAAATATAAAATTTGTTCCGCATTCATATACGCTCCATATCCATACTGAATAAACAAGAGCTACTAGTAAACATTTTATAGATTTATTTGGAATATAAAAAACTTTACGATTTGAGTGGTCCTAAGGCGACTTGAAAATCGATGTTTTCACTAAAAAATTATCATACTTTTATGTTATAATTTTGAGTGTTCATTCCGCTTGATTGGAGTCATTTATGAGATAGTCTTGTAATAAAAAATAAATAACTTTTGAATACTCCAAAAATACGATCAAAATTGAAGGTGACCCATCTTGCCCCGCGGCCGTTTATATGGAGATTATATGGAATGTATCGCATAAGAAAAATGGATAAAAACCATTTTTATTTTTTTATTTCCAATGAGAATGAATAATTTTTCAATCAATGCCCCAAACTTTTGTATATTCATGCTGGTCATCTAACAATATTATTAATCTAAACAAAACATGAGTAATGCGCCCAAAAATGGTACTGACCCATCTTGCCCCGTGACCCATCTTGCCCCGCCCCACCCTATTAACAAAAACAGGATGGCCGCACAATAAAAAAAGGGGAAATGCGAGAAAAAGTCAGGAAACTTGTCTCATTCAGGAAATAGAGATGTACAGGTCAAACGTAATGAATCAAGTTTTTCAAATTTTGAAAATTTATGGAAGAAATGCATCACATTTTTTCTCTGGTAAAATTTGGGAAAAAATCCATGGAACAATTTCTGTAGTAATTGGTGTGATTTCTTCTGGCGCTATTTCTTGTGAAGCTGCTGTACTGCCCCCACTCGCATAACAGTCCCATGTTTGCTGGGTTTCCTATTCATATGGGACTGTAATGCGGGTGGGGGTAGTGTGGGTGGTGTAGAATGAACAGGGTGATGTTTTACGGCAAGTGTCATATTTTAACCTGTTTTAAACGTTTGTGGTTTATGGTATAAGGTTACTTACCTATTTACGATCAATAGTCTTCTTGAAGTTCAAAAAAACTACTTCAAATGAAATAAGATAATCAATTGCTCGCTTTCGAACATTACTTACCTCCAAATTATTACAGATTTGCCGAAACACCAACTGCATGCAACTACATCCGTTTGCTGGCCGAAGATCCATCGATGATCACCGATAAGCTGCAAAAAATGTACTTCCAATCGATGCTGCAAATCCTACTGGAGATTGTCGATTCGTACGACTTTGGTGACGAGTTTGGGCGCGAAACACTGAAGAAGATTCTAGCGGATGTTCTCTGCTGTTGCGATCTGGACGAGGATAACGTGAAGATCATCCTGTCGATTTTTGAGCGTTTGATCGGAGATGTGGAAACGCGATTCAAGTTCTTTGTCGATTTGATTAACAGTGTGCTGGAGCCCTCTCGGACGGATGTTTCCAATTCATCCCGTTCGCTGGTGGAGGAATATTTGGAGAAGAATCCGGATAAGAGTCTCCAGATGCAGATCACCCGGCTACGGTTGACAATCATGGACCTGAAGGAGCAGGAAATGGAAAAGGTGAATCGGAAGGACTATGCTGGAGCGCAGAAGGTCGCTGAAGAGCTGAACTCTGCAAATGAAGAGTATGCTACGTTGTTGAAACCGATTCTGATGGAGGTTTCTTCAACCAGTGAGGGAAGCTCGCTGTTTAGGGAATCCATGCTGAGACCTAAGAAGATCACAAATGCTACCATCAATAAGTGCTTGCAGATTTCCTTTTATCTGGTGAACAGTTCAACGGTGCAATCATTGACGCCGATAGTGTGCGACCTGTACAAGACTTTCATCAGTCGCTACGTGGAATCCGCCGAGATTGCCACCAGAGATTGGGCTTTGCGTTGTTCCGTAGCGTTCAGCATGTTGTACGATGGACTGTCGAAAGAAACGTTCCAATTGCTCTATCATCAGTTCTTCCGTAACCACTGCACTAGGATCTGGCAAACCTCGATCGAAGGAATTTTCGAACTAATGGATCATTACGGATTTGAACATTTCGATGTCGAGTCGAAGAAGGACGAATCAAGGAAAAACACGCGCCAACTCTTCAACACCATGGACTATTTGGACCAGGACGACGATGCGAATACCTCAAGCACCGGAACGGGGGTCGACTTGATGCGAATGATGACACACTTTTTCGAAACCTGTGAGGACAATGTCATCTGTTCGGCTATCGTGGACGGTTTCTGTCGGTTGATCCTCCACGGTCACTGCACATCCCAAGATATTATGTCCAAGTTGCTGCTGAAGTATTTCAATCCCACCACCGAACCCAAAACGCAACAAATCTTGGGCATCTTCTTCGAGTGTTTGATCAAGAAGAAACGTCAGGAAATTCTACAGAAGGCATTGCTTCACACACTGTTCACGATTCTGGAGGCTCCCAATGACAGCCCCCTACAGGAGGTGAAACCGGAACACGTGGTAAAGTTTGTCATCGATTCGACCAAGCCGGTGTTCTGCAGTCCGGGATTGAATCCGCACAATACGATCGCGATATCGTTTTTGCAGGTAAGATCCAATACTGTCGAAAATGCCATGCTCTTCCAAAATTTCCTGCTAGTCTAACTTCCTGGATTTCCCCAGGTCTTCTCTGGAATGTGGTAGTAAATCAGAGCTTATTTGCAACTAGCCATTGCGGTTTAAACTAAAGTGTCTCGCTCGACTATACCTAAGTGATGAATGCTTGTCGATTTGACAGGTGTCCTTCTCGATTGAAACTATGGGAATGGGTTGTGCTACTTTTCTCCAAATAACGTATCCCTAAACGCTGGTTTCCCGAATGCCTCATTACAACGAAATTTACTTCCCTGAATGGCCCGTATCCGCGAGAAGAGTACATTCCTTTTATGTTCGAAGCAATCTTTTTCACAAAAAGATGATTCGGGAAAGTGGGTTAATCGAGGAAAAATAACATTCGGTGAACATGACAGAGGAGAGGATGACATCAGATCCATTGCTGCAAATTTGACTTTTCCTCTTTTTTTCTCAGATTCGTTAGTTCAAACTACTAATTTAACTGTACAATTTCTAATCTTGTTCTTTACTATCTGCAGGTCATGCTAGATAATCTCAACTACAAAGATCTGCTGAAATTACTCAGTAAAGAGTTATTGACTCTAGAAATCTCGGACGATGCGGTACTCAAGAATGATATCACCCACTGCATCGATCAGATTCTCCAAGAGCAAACGCTCGATCCTAAGATTATCAAGAATCTCAAAGATTTCAAAGAGATGCTTCAGGGTACCTATCGGGAGTCGCTCACATTCTCCTCGTCGCGTGCTCCTCCAGCAGCTGCACCCGAAGAACATGATCCTGACCATATTTCGGATCCCGATGAACCTCCGGAAGCACCCTTGGACGAAGAAGAACCTCCCAAAGATCCCAAGGAAGTACCTCAGATCAATAAATCATCTCTTCAGAAGGACGACAGTGTCCTTACTCAATCGTCTCCGGCTAAATCCGCTCCCGCCCCTGCTCCAGCTTCGCCCGTCGTTCCTCAAACCCCAACAACTTTCGGCTCTGACAACACATCCGGAATGAAATCTCTGCGCAAATCTATGAACGTTTCGGACAGGAATGTGGCCAGAGAAGTGTTCAAAGTCCCGGATGCGAACGCTACTAAAAAGCTACGCCAAAAGCTACAGAAAGCAGCTGACAAAAAGACCAAACCCGATAAGCAACCGGAAAAGGACGAAAGCGACGAATCTCCCGCATCACCTGAGAGCGATGAGCCCGAACCGGCAGCGGAAGAATCGTTTGCCATTCCTTCGACGCAGGACATTTCCGGAGTTTCGTCCATCGACGGAGACAGGTCGATACTGCATCTGGAGATTCCGGAAACGCAACGCCCCATGGAAGGACAAAGCACTCCGATCCAGCGGACGCCTACCAAGAGGAAGATCTCCCACGGGAGTACCGAGGAGGAGGAAGAGGAGATAGTTGATTCATCGCCCAATGTCGTGGTGAGTTTGATATTTTTCTTACTGTTAAATTATCATCGCTTATGTTTTTTTTTCTTTCGCAATTTCAGACAAGTCGTCGGGATCGCTCGATGGTACGCCCTCCGGCATCCGCAAAATCGATTGCAAAATCGCAAAGTGCTGCCAAAGTGGAACAACCACGTACTCGCAATACTGCCCGAAAGGAAATCATCAACACGAAAGTGATGACCCGGAAGTCTCTCACGGACATAACCGGAGGTATCAAAGGATCCAAACGAGGCAGCCTTACCGGAATCGAACCCTTGGAAAGAAGCCCTCCAGTGCGAAGGAAAGATCGCAGCTCCGGTGAGGGAAGTAAAATGCCGGAAAAGTCTGCGAAAAAAGATAGCAAAACGACGCCGGCTGTCGCAAAACTACCCTCGAAACGACTAGCAGCAGCAGCTGATCAGGAGAAACCCGCCTCGGCAAACAAAGAAGCAGCTAAGGAAAAGGAACCAGCTGAAAAGTCCAAATCGACGATTAAAAAGCAGACAAATACAGCTAAAAAGGCAGAAGAAGCTAAAACCGATTCACCCGCCATAAGAACAAGTAGAAGAAATTTGAACAAAGACGACAGTAGTGCTACGTCCTCGTCGAAAAAGAACAGCGAAAAGCAGGCAGTCGAGAAGAAGACCCCTGCCAACAGTAAAAAATCCGCTCCAGAAAAACCAAGTCCTACAGCAGTGCCTTCCGCCTCCAAGCGAACAACGCGAAAATCCTCAGACAAATCTAGCACCCCTTCTAGTGAGAAGCCGGAGAAAGGATCGACTCGGTCTGCTTCCAAGCCCGTACCACCAGAGAAACCCACCTCCCGAGTCTCGCTAACGCGCCAAAATGCCGTACAGGAATCCGCAAGTTCGACGCCAACCGCGGCCAGCAAATCGCAACCCAGCAGCAACAGCTCAACGAAAAATCCTGTGAAACGCACCATGTCCACCCGGGGATCGAAAGGCAGCATTGCTGGATCTCCGGCGGCATCGCTGTCCGTGTCGTCCATCGGTTCGGATTCTTCGACGATGGCAAGCCCCGTGCGGCCCAAAAGGACGGCCGTTACCCCACTCAGTGGCGAAAGTGCCGTCACAACAAGAAGCACATCCACCCCGACCCGGCCAGCTCGGAAAGCTGCCAAAAAATAAAATAGTGCGAAGAGTTTGTTTGTCAATTTGAAATAGGTTAAATTTCCTTTTGTACGTAACTAACGCCACGAGGTCGTGAAATAAACTAGTACACGGTTATTGAATAATACTTATTCAGTTATCACATCCATTTCTTTATCCTTCAACGAATCCAGAGTTGCAGCACATACGGTAGCTTCGATGCACAACATAGACTGTACAAATGCGAAGCACTCACGCCAGTTGGAAAGGCTTCTGGCATAAATTTCTAAAACTCTAAGTTCATATGTTCAACAACAAAACGCAGCCTCTAATTCCCAGAAGAAGGTGAAATACACACCGAAACGTAGGACAGTAGTTGCTTAATAAAGACAGAAAGAACGGTCAAACTAACAAAATACATATGTTCATAAATATCAAACAACGGAGCTATTGGTGAATGAGCATGACACTCCCGTATCATATCTGGTATCTGGTCTGGTCTGGTAAACACGACGACGATAAACTAAATTCCCTTCATCTCGGGCGAGTACGCACAACGTACAATAATTCAAAGTAGTCAATCCCGAAGATTGATAACATCGTACCCGAAACCGGTCGACAACAAAGGTAAGTTTAAACCCATTGACGATTGTAAGAACGATAAGTGTCTTGTTGTGAATGTCATGCACTCAGCATGCGAACATTAGCTCAATAAACCAATAAGTGTTAACCGTTATGTGTCCGACAAACTTTTTGCTTTTTTCTACACCGTGCTTTTTAAATGGGCGCTGGGTACCCGGGTACCCTGTCGGCCACATAAGGGTTAAATATTAGGGTCTCTATAGCGGAGGTCTTCTATTATCTTCATCTAATAACGTGCGAAAATGATGTTACCCGCGAGGTGAAAAGACAGATTGCAGCTGCGAATCGGTCCTTTTTCGGTCTCCAAAATCAGCTGAAGTCCCGTAGGCT
>NC_085137.1:450879380-450924188 GCF_035046485.1 Aedes albopictus | reverse complement strand
TTGTCTCCAGCCTGGTACGATTACGACCTGGTCTCCTACCAGAAGAATCGTCTCGATACCGACCTGGAAGTGACGCTGCAGGAGGAAACCAAGAAGAAAAAGAAGGGTCTCAAGGCTCAGCATCTGAAGCCGAAGGAGAAGAAGGAAAGCGAGACCGAATGGCAGAAGACTGTCAAGAAGAAGAAGAACGAAGAGTACTATAACAAACTGGCCCAGGTCGAGAACGAACAGTTGGTCAAGGAGCAACGACTCCGCGAAGAAAAGCACCAGTTCGCGATCCCTGGGGACAAAGTGGTCGGCCAGTCGCTCGCCAAGGGAATGGCATCCGCCTATGAGGAAACTCTGTAAGTTAATCTCTTTCACTGTTGCGATATCCGTTCTAATTTATACATACATTTTCAGAGATGAAACTAAGGAAACCGAATCCCTTGAAACGACGACCGTTCCACGCAAGAAGCTCATCCCGGAACCACTGGAGACCTCCGTCCAGGGCAAGGAAGTGCACGTTTCCCAGCAGAAACAGACCCAGAAGGAGGTCTACGACGACAAAGAGATCATCCGTAAGATTACGGCCACGGAAACAACCGAAGTTGAACACAAGGGTACGACTCAGGAGCGTATTGTAGAGGGACCGGTCAAACCGGCTACCCCACCGGTGTTCACCAAGAAGATTCAACCGTGCCGTGTGTTTGAGAACGAGCAAGCTCGCTTCGAGGTTGAATTCGACGGAGATCCAATGCCCGCTGTCAAGTGGTTCCGCGAGAACTTCCAGATCCACAACTCATCGGACTTCCAGATCCATACCTTCGGAACCAAGTCCGTGCTGATAATGCGTCAGGTGTTCATGGAGGATTCAGCCGTGTTTGCCGTGATCGCCGAGAACCGTGGTGGAACCGCCAAGTGCAGTGCCAACCTGGTTGTTGAGCAGCGTCGGCAGCAGGGTCGTGGAGGTGTTACCCCGCCCAGCTTTGTCAACACGATTTCGGACACTAGTGTCACCGCCGGTCAGCTCGCCCGCTTTGATGCCAAGATCTCCGGAACAAAACCGCTTGATGTGTACTGGTTGAAGAACGGACAGAAGATTTCACCCAACATCAAATACAAGGTTCTGGAGGAGGACAACACCTACACGTTGTTGATCATTGAAGCGTACGCTGAGGACGCTGGAAAGTACGAATGTGTTGCCATTAACAGTGCCGGAGAGGCTCGCTGTGACGCCTCGTGCAATGTGGAGACTCCCCACACGCCGATTATCGAAAAACCAGCGACTCCTGGAACCGAGCGTCCACCGAATCTAGTGGAACCGCTGAAGGACAAAACCGTCCCAGAAGGTCAATCCGTTGAGTTCCGCACGCGGGTGACCGGCAAGCCAAGCCCAACCGCTCAGTGGTACAAGGGCGACAAGCAAATCAAACCATCCAAGTACTTCCAGATGACCAAGGACCGGGACTACTTCACGCTGATCATTACGGAAGCGTTCCCGGAAGATGAGGGCGAATACCTGTGCATAGTGTCCAATGCGGGCGGTGAGGTACATACGACGGCCAGCCTGAAGGTGGTAACGCCCGGCATGCAGGATACGGCCCCGAAGCTGACCGAAATGAAGGATTGCATCGTGGAGGAGGGAGCCCCGGCGCAGTTCAAAACGCAGATCGTCGGCAAATCAACGACCAAGATGACCGTTCAGTGGCTGCGCGAGGGTCTGCTGATTCCGGAGTCGCCCGATTTTCAGGTGAGTGGAAAAGTTGGTTTTAGGTAAAATCTTTGAAATATTTGGGGTAAAATAGGGAGGTGTGCCATTTGGACAGCCAATCCAATTCGAACACTCATAGTTAAATCGTGTTGTATTATGTTTTCTTTTAAATTTGAAAATATTATTTATTTTAGAATTTTATACGAAAGGGTACATTTTTCTGAGCTATTATGATTTTTCTCAGATTTTTAGAACTTTAGCTTGATAACTAAAACCAATTTCAAAGAGGCTTTTTGATATCAGACTTTTAAAGGTGGGCAACAGCATGACAACTCCGCCTAGTACAAAATCCGACGAGCGGTGATTCAACAAATCGCTTCTAAACAAACTTCAAATTGTGAAAATCAATTTGAATTTAATAGGTTCCTGGGCACCATATTCAAGAAAATTATGATTTCAACCCAGTTTGGCGTGCAGATTTAGAATATGGAAATATCTTAACACCGCTAAAGAAGCCAAATTGGACGATAGTGGCGTATACTACGTCAGAAGACTTATCAATAAAGGGTAAAGTTAGGATTGATTCTGCATTCACTCGCTCACGGAAAACTTTGAAATTCATTTTCATTTGAGCGAATTGACGGTAGGGGACAACATAAGAGCGGCACAGTTTTTTTTCTGGTTCTAGCACTGCCGGTTTGTGGTCTCAATAAAGGGATACAAAAAATAGACAAAAGCATCGGAACAGACCAAATTTTCACTTTTATCAAAAACTGTTTACCTTTTTTGTTTTTTCATTATCTATAAACAGTACAAGTTTGGGTAAAATAAATCTATTCTACATTCTACACTCTAACGCTAACGCTTACGCTAATAAATCTATTCTACATGAAGTAGGAGTGATACAGAAAAATTCATAATTACCAATGGGAAATTTTCAAACTGTTCTATCTTTGAATTCAATTAAATAATGATTGAAACATAACTTATACCTAGTTTACCAGAAAAATAGTTCAACTCGCGAATAATCAATCATTAAAAATAAAAAATAAAAACTGTTCGATGGAGGTTCTTCAGCAATGGAGTAATGTTAAGCAACTCGAAATTTCCCTTCGCTATGCAAAACTTCGGAGGTTCTGCGTGGTTTTTGTCAAATTTTATTCATGTTGGGACAAACTTATGTCGTAGTATTGGATTGTTTTAAAAACGAACGTTGCGACATTATGAAGCTTTATAAGCTATAATAGCTGAAATTTTTGGAATGCACTTTTTTTTCGTTTTTGAGTTACGGCCAATTTTGTTAAAAAATGTCCAAATGTGCCATATAAGCCTTTTTTTGAAAAATCATAACTCAAGAACGAAGCATCGTAGAAACAAAGTTTTTTAATGAAAATGAAATGAAATTTTCTCAGGAATCCAAAACAAAATAGGAAGTGGAGAAAGTTTTCCAAAACATTCCTCACCGTTGAGAAAATTCATAAAGAAAAGCCGGAAAAACTATTGCTCGCGGAAAACTTTCAAAAAACATATTTTTAATTTCATAAACTCAAAGCAAATATAGGCTTACATGGTCATTTTCCACAAAATTGGTCATAACTCAGGAAAGAAAAAAAAGTGTATTCCAAAAATTTCAGCGATCAAAGCTTATAAAATCACTTGCTGAACAATATTTTTTGATTTTTTTTTGGATTGGTTTAATTTTCACTAAAAAACTTTTTTTCTGCGATGCTTCGTTCTTGAGCTATAATTGGCCATAACTCAAAAACAAAAAAAAAAGTGCAATCCAAAAATTTCAGCAAATAACCTTCTCAAAAATATTTTTTTGAAAATTCTGCACGAGTCCGGCCACAGTTTTTCCGGCTTTTCTTTACGAATTTTCTCAACTGTGGAAAACTTTGTCCAGTTCATATTTTTTTTCGATTTCTGAGAAAATTTGCTATTATTTCCTAAAAATAATTGTTTCTACGAAACTTTGTTCTTGAGTTATGATTTATCAAAGTAAGTATTGTCCGGGGAAAACAAAAAAATTCCACCTGAGTTTTCCGGGAAAATAGACGACCCTGAATTTTTCTCAATTTTCTTTTTATTTATTTATGCATGAGCCCTGCCAGTGGAAAACGTTTCATGAAAATCTGAAACCCTTCCGCCCAATTTGTACGATAGTAAAAAAATGCCTAATTTTTTCAAAACTTTCAAGAATGTTCAATGCTGTAGCTTTTCATGGAGTGCCTCAAAAATTCTCAAATTTGGACTGTTTGTTCACCTATTATATGTGCATTATTGGTACAAATTTGAGCTCGATTGGTCAATATTCCGCAAAGTTAGAATCGTTCTGGTAAAACACTATTTTTTAGACAACTAATTTTAGAACTGTCATATCTCGGAAACCAGTGAACCGAATTGAATGAAATTTTTAACGTTTATCAACAATATATTGATACTTGATACGACGCTATAAAATATTATATTTTATACGATGAATAAAGTTATGTATACCGGTTTGACATTTTCACCCATATAGAGGAAAATAAGTTAAATTTACAATATCATACAAACATTACTAAATGTGTTATTCTTTCAATCCAAATAGGCTCTAACACATCTATTCAGAGATATCTTGAAAACCGGAGCAGTACATCTTTGGATATCAACACTAAAATTTAATGACATTGATGTAAAAATTTTACATTTTTTCAAGAAAGATCCATAAAGTTTCATTCCATGATAACTTTTTTCAACGTTCAAAAAGTACCTATGTTTCAATGACATGAGGAGCATCAATGTATTGTTGATAAATGTTCAAAAGTTCATTAAATTCGGTTCACTAGTTTCCGAGATATAACAGTTCAAAAATAAGTTGTCTAAAAAATAGTGTTTTACAAGAACGGTTCTAGCTTTGCGAAAGATTAATCAATCGAGCTCAAACTTGTACCAATGATGCACATATACTAGGTGAACAAACAGTCAAAATTTTATAATTGTTGATGCACTCCATGAAAAGTAACAGTGTTTTAAATTTTGTGAGAGAAAAATAAGTGGCCTATCCCAAACATTTTGGCCACCCCCTGTATATTTCAACCATGTATTCAATTACGTACAATATGGAGCGGTACGGTACTTCCAGGATACTTTCTTGTACTGTCTGCGTATGTATTATATTAGATTAGTTTCAAAACTATCAAGAATTTCTCAAAGAATTCTGGAAAGACTTCTACAAGTAGTTTTGCAGGTGAATGCATCAAATTTTAGAATTAACATTCCTATATGTTTATTTTTGAAACTACTGTCAATAAAATCTACCAATCACTGTAAAACGCCGACCATAAACTTCTTTCCAGTTGTCTGGGTCTGATAGGGTAAGGGAGGTATTTTGGACCCCTTTGGGAAGTGGATGAACAATTCAGTCAAAAAAAAAAGGTTTTCACTATGAATCATGGATGATTTCAGTGGGCATTACTTAGAGAAACATGTGTTCTGTCGAAAAAGGCCAACCAGAACTCAAAATTGTTGTAGTAAATATAAGAAAAATCAAAACTCATATTTTGGCCCATGAGCACCTCATTAAATTTTAATTGCATGATGAAATGAAGGCACCTCAGCAAAACTTTACACATAGTTAAAACTACGTGAGTATTACAACTTTTTTCGCTTATTGAGGCAGGAAATTTTTAAAAATTACGTAACGTTAAAAATTAAGAAATTTTGTTGCAATCGCCAGTTTTTACACATTGCAGTATGATGTTTCATAAAAAAAAATGTTACGCAAAACGTAAATTCATTAACCAATAGTTACCAATAGTTTGGTGACGTCAGTCACCATGCATAAATTACGTAACGCTTCAAAGGAAGTGTGAAATTCTAGTGATTTTGTTAAATATAAGGGCATTCCACAAATATTGTAATGAGTGGGAGGAAGGCCATCAAAAATAAAGTAATTTCAATGACGTAATTTGTCAAACATGCATTAGATAACACATTGTCTCAGTCATCAACTAATTTGCGAGAAGGATAACTGTTCTAAACTAAATGACTGAATATCTGAAACTTAAAACTTGGCGAAAAGTTGTTAGAACAAATCGAACCCATAACAATCTCATTGTAAAATTTACGTATAACAACCCAGATCACAGGAGGTCCCAACTTATTCTTTTTATCTGTTTTCAAAGTACATTACATTGGCATGAATGTTTTCTCCCTTTAGAAGGAACTGGAGAGATGGATCTGACAGGTGGTTCAAAATTTGTCCACATCTGATTATGTTGAACACATTTTGGCCATACCATTTTAGTAAATATTATCGCTCCACCGAGCTTAAGAACAGTTTATTTTAATTTCTTGCAAGGCCATAATTACATTCACATGAAATGAATATTTCTTTGTAAAATTTAATACCTCTTCGAAGCTGACTACAAATTTGTCACCTTTTTTGTTTTTGGTGCTTTTCCGTGCGTTTCATTGGAAGTGGAAACATTTTCTCTATTTTTGATACTGAACAGCATATTTAACTGACATCCAAATCCAAAATGAAGGTCATCACATAGTTGAATACATTTCATGTTCCAATAAAAAATTACCAAGGTTTAGTAGAGATTATGTGATAAATATCATAAAACTCCCTAGGTGGGTCAAAATACCTGATTTTTGTTAACCCTAAAAGGGATACCTTCATGGCCTCAGTTTCGTCACCTCGTTGAATGTGTTCCATCAAAGACGAGCTCTGAAAGGCGCCTGGGGTCCAATGGACCCCAGGTATCCCTTTTAGGGTTAATTCTCAAACGTCCTATCCTTCCATTATTACTAGCATCCAAGATGTATTCAGGGTTGTTAATGAATTGTGTAATTTCTAAATGTCCTCTCTTTGTTATATAAGTGTCACATAAGCTCTTAAATAACAAAAAATAAAAATTTTAATGTAGGTGGCTTGAAAGTATTTCCTCTTAGCTTGATAATGGCTTTTCCTGCCTTGGCAAAATTCAAATACAGCTAATTAATCTTGTACGACGTTTCGGTCTCATTTAGGATCTTCCTCAGCACTAATTGAGTCCCTGGGAAAGCTACTAAATGAGACCAAAACGTCAAGACTGGAAAAGTCATAATCAAGCTAAATTATGTCGCAGTCGAATCCAAAAATTGATGAAAGCATTTCCTGCCAAACTGTCCAAATATCAGTGTCACAAAACCATAACTCATCACCCAATCACGGTCGGTGATTCATCCAACTGACAGAATTCACTTTCATCTGCCCCCGTCACAATGAATAAATCAAACCCGCGGAAAACCGAACATCAGTCGGGCAGGAGAAATCGTAACGAAAGTGCACGGACCGTGAAGTATTCGCGTGACGCACAGCAACCGGTGCTGTTTTTAGACCGGAGAATCTAATCGAGAATGTTTAAATTGGACACGATCGAGATGCCGTCACCTTCCCAGGTATGGCGGATACGTCTGATCTTCTTCATTATACCCTTGTCGGCCGTCGAGTAGGTACGTCGGTGGACGGGTAGCTCCTCACTTTCCTCACCCGACGTGCATCTTGGCCAGAAATTCCGATCAAAAAATAGATCTTCCTAATGTGTTCAACTTTGCAGATGATTTATAACTTTTCTCACCTGTAACGAAAACAGGTCGGCCAGCACTCGTCAGGTGTCGTGCAATTCAGTTGGATCGCAAAATCGCGAGGACAGGACAAGACGTTTACACTTGTCTGGCGTCCATCTACCTACCTGGCTATATCCAACCTATCTAAAAAAAAACGATATGCAGCGTGAGCAGGTAGTTCAAGTACAAATCGGCTCGTGGAGGAAAATGTCATCCAATTTCATGGATTCCGCGCCGCATTCTGGCAGCTGATCAAGTTTTTATTTCAATTCCATGGCGACCGTAACAAGCGTGAGAACATGTACTAGACAGCAAAATGTGTCGTTACTGGGGAGGTCCTGCATATTACGATCTTGTTAGAAGGGCAATTATTATACGAAATTGAAGACCTCGAATTTGTCAAAGGCTAGAAATAGCTGTTTGTACGTGCTTACTTGCTTGTCATTGAAATTAAGCCAGTGCACGGGGACAACCTAAACGTAATGGAGATAAATTATGAGCATGACTTGCATCAGTTAGGTACTGGTTATATCCTTAGATCTGAAGCCCCGCAATCCCAGGAATTATTCGACAGTCTTGAATACCTGTCGAATCTTTCACCGTTTCACCGTCCACCTCTCTTTTTGAACCCTGCAAATACAAACCGCTTCTTATCGGTATTTAACAAAAAACAACCTTCGAATCTTTTTTTTTTTTTTTCAATATTTACTTTTTCTTCCTAAAGTCCTTTCAAATTTAAGATTTCTTGAATTTGTTTTCTAAAATTTCCATGCAGCTATTATTTTTTGTTTTTTTTTCTCAACTCATTCCAAACTAGATTTACCTTCGAAAAAATCCAAGGAGTTTAAGAATTTTGCAGGAGTTCTTTAAGATATTCAACGATCTATTCAAATTTGGAAATTTTTCAACAAGAGTTACCACAAGAACGCTTTCAACCACTTGGAAGTCGTTTGACTTATCATTGTTTGTCTATAACTTAGTTCAGAAGCTGTATATTAACATAAGATGTTCGGCAATCTTGTAGGATAGTGTTTTCCTATAATTATTACCAAAAACGCTATATTATAGCTCTTACATTTACGGGGTAAAAGTGTCAATATCACTGACTGGTAGTGAAGGATCAGAATAATCGACTATTATGACCATCATTGGGTAGGTAATATGTACTAGCACTCTTAAATTCCATATATATGAGAACTATAATATATATATATATATCATAGCTATATAGCATCCTTGGCAATATTCGCAGGAAAAACAACACCTCACAAGTTTGGCGGACATAACATTTCATATTTCAGCTCAATGGGCTCTGAAACGGGTTCTACACAAATGAAATAAACGATTGCTAGATGATTCAAGTAAATAAACTTTTCAAGACCTTTAATAGAAAAATATCCCGGAAAGAAGGATGTTGGGGTCATCCCAAGTAACATTTAGATTGCCAATTAGTTTTGTAGAGGTTTTCAAAACCCTCATAAAACCTTATATCTTTTTTCTTTTATTATGGTTTCAAGAACAAGCTCTGGTCTGTTTGAATACAAAATGTTACTTGGGATATAACGAAGACAGTCACGCTGAACGTACACTACGCCATCGTGGTGCAAAAAACCTACCATCTTAGGAGGGTTAAAAAACACTTGTAGAATAGTGGAGCGGACCTGGTGTGATGGTTAGAACACTTGACTATCACGCCGAGGACCTGGGATCGAATCCCACTCCCGACAAACTCGCAAAACGTGAGTTCTTCCTTCGAAAGGGAAGTAAAGTGTGGGCCCCGAAATGAACAAGCCTAGGGCAAAAAATCTCGTTAATACAGATAATAATAAAAACACTTGTAGAAGTACTTAAGAAAAATAGTATTTAATAACTGAAGGTTTTTTTTGAAGATTTGTTTCAGGATTTTAACGATGAATTCCAAACAGAAAACACTAAACAATTGTTGTGAATCTGAACAATTATTTTAAGAAAATTCAAATAGCGTAAATGAAAGACAATCATTTGAAAAATCTTTGGATTATGAACTTTTCAAAAGGGACAAAAAGCCCTTTTCACTTTTTGTCAGCTCATTTATAAACACCCCCAGATAAGTTTCGAAAAAATTTAAAAAAAATATAAAGTGATGAATTCCTGGTGAAAATTATGATAATATCATCATTTTATTTACCAATTCCATAGAAAAACGATATAGTGCAACTCCTGCTGCCGTGAAACCTGGTGGGTTCGTAGTTCTTAGAATATAATTAGACCCGTATTTTTTTATTTCGTCATTAAGGTGATCAACTTTCAAAGAGGGTGGTCCTAAAAATCAAGGTGTCCAAAAACTAAAAAAATTCAATACATCATAACTTTTGAACCAGTTAACCGATTTTCAACTTCTTTTTTTGTTTGAAAGCTATTGAATATTCAAAAAATCATATCTCAAAAACTAGATAACATACATTTCTGATTTTTTTATATGTTGCGCCAAATTTCATGAATTTTCTGATAAAATTATAAAACCTGGGTACCTCTTTAGTCCCGAGACCATGAAAACGTGAACAAACTAATATATTTGCATTTTTTTTTTGCACAAAAAAAAACAATTTAGTCCATTCAACGAATTTTTCCTAAAAACTAGAATTCAATAGCTTTCAAACAAAAAATAGCAGTTTGAAGTCTGGTCTAACATGATTTTTTTTAAATTTTCAGTTTTAAAAAACCTAGATTTTTAGGACCACCCTATCTGAAAATTGGTCACCCTAATGACGAAATAAAAAACGGGTCAAATTATTTTCGATGAACTACAAACCCACCAAGTCTCACGATAATCGGAGTTGCTCTATATCGTTTTTCTATGGAAATGCTGATTTATATTGTACTGTTCCCATCAAATGCACAGTATGAAAGTGTGACGATAAATGGAACCATGTTGTCTGACAGTATTTTGACGTCGAGTAATGTCGCATGGGGTATGATTCATCTGATTTTTTTTCGATTTTATTTTGGTTCTCATCCATCTGACAACTCTCCGATTCGAGTTACTCACTTCTTTCTATCCCAGAGTCTTCGCCATGTGGCCAGTTCTGCTAGTGGAAAACGTTTGTGAAATGTGGAATTTATGAAATTGATGTCGGCTGCCGTGCCTGAGCACAAAAATAGAGTGAAAGTAACCTGACAAGGATTTTTTTTTTCCCATATTTTCTCCAATTCTTGCAGTAATTCAAAAAACTGCCACTTTTAGATTTTTTTTTAACTAATAAACAGTCAGTTTGAACTTTTGATAGCTTTACGGCTCGCAATCGCCTTAAAAATTAAATGTTGGCCCGCATAGAGGGTTCGGCTAAGAATCACTGTCAATAAATCATCTAAAAATCAGAATCTTTTTACCCTTCTTACACCCATAAGAAGGGTATAAATATCGCTCGAAAAACCGACTTTCGATCCGAGGCCCGGAGGGCCGAGTCTCATATACCAATGAACTCAGCTCGACGAACTGAGCAAATGTCTGTATGTGTGTGTGTGTGTATGTGTGTATGTGTGTATGTGTGTGTGTGTGTATGTGCGTTACAAAAAAAAGTCACGCACGTTTCTCAGCCGTCTGTCAACCGATTTGAGTTCTCTTGGAAGCAAATGAAAGCTACTACATCCTAGTAGAACGCTATTGAATTTTTTTTCGATTGGACGTTTGGTTACCGAGATATCTCTCGAAGAGTATTTATGAGTCATACTTCTAAAATTTTTAAGATTTTTGACCAAGTGTATCATAATAAATATTTCGGCCGTTTGTCAGTCGATTTAAGTTCTCTTGGCACCAAATGAAAGCTACAGCATCCTAGTAGGTCACCCAAAAATTTTATTTCGATTGGACATTTGGTTACAGAGATATCTTTCGAAGAGTACTTAGGATTTATACAACTAAACTTTTTGAGATTTTTGACCAATTGTATAATAATAAATATCTTAGCCGTCTGTCAACCGATTTCGGTTACCCTGGCCCCAAATGAAAGCTACAACATTCTAGTAGAACCCTATACAATTTCATTAGGATTGGACATTTGATTACCGAGATATCTTTCAAAGAGTACTTGGGAGTAATACAGGTTAACTTTTTGAAAGATTTTGGACCAAGGGTACCATAATAAATATCTCAGCCATCTGTTAACCGATTTGGGTTCTCTAAGCACCAAATGAAAGCTACAATAGCCTTGTATAAGGCCCTGAAATTTTATTTCGATTCGACATTTGATTACTGAGATATCTTACGAAGAGTATTTCAATAAATTCTTTCAATAAATTCTTTTTACCCTTCTTACACCCATAAGGGTATAAATATCGCTCGAAAAACCGACTTTCGATCCGAGGCCCGGAGGGCCGAGTCTCATATACCAATGAACTCAGCTCGACGAACTGAGCAAATGTCTGTATGTGTGTGTGTGTGTATGTGTGTGTGTGTGTGTATGTGCGTTACAAAAAAAGTCACGCACGTTTCTCAGCCGTCTGTCAACCGATTTGAGTTCTCTTGGAAGCAAATGAAAGCTACTACATCCTAGTAGAACGCTATTGAATTTTTTTTCGATTGGACGTTTGGTTACCGAGATATCTCTCAAAGAGTACTTATGAGTCATACTTCTAAACTTTTTAAGATTTTAGACAAAGTGTATCATAATAAATATTTCGGCCGTTTGTCAATCGATTTAAGTTCTCTTGGCACCAAATGAAAGCTACAGCATCCTAGTAGATCACCCAGAAATTTTATTTCGATTGGACATTTGGTTACAGAGATATCTTTCGAAGAGTACTTAGGATTTATACAACTAAACTTTTTGAGATTTTTGACCAATTGTATAACAATAAATATCTTAGCCGTCTTTCAACCGATTTCGGTTATCCTGGCACCAAATGAAAGCTACAACACTCTAGTAGAACTCTATACAATTTTATTAGGGTTGGACATTTGATTACCGAGATATCTTTCAAAGAGTACTTGGGAGTAATACAGGTTAACTTTTGGAGAGATTTTGGACCAAGGGTACCATAATAAATATCTCAGCCATCTGTCAACCGATTTGGATTCTCTAAGCACCAAATGAAAGCTACAATATCCTTGTATAAGGCCCTGAAATTTTATTTCGATTCGACATTTGATTACTGAGATATCTTACGAAGAGTATTTCAATAAATTCTTTTTACCCTTCTTACACCCATAAGAAGGGTATAAATATCGCTCGAAAAACCGACTTTCGATCCGAGGCCCGGAGGGCCGAGTCTCATATACCAATGAACTCAGCTCGACGAACTGAGCAAATGTCTGTATGTGTGTGTGTGTGTATGTGTGTATGTGTGTGTGTGTGTGTATGTGCGTTACAAAAAAAAGTCACGCACGTTTCTCAGCCGTCTGTCAACCGATTTGAGTTCTCTTGGAAGCAAATGAAAGCTACTACATCCTAGTAGAACGCTATTGAATTTTTTTTCGATTGGACGTTTGGTTATCGAGATATAACTCGAAGAGTACTTATTAGTCATATATCTGAACTTTTTGAGATTTTTGACCAAGTGTATCATAATAAATATTTCTGCCGTTTGTCAATCGATTTGGGTTCTCTTGGCACCAAATGAAAGCTACAGCATCCTAGTAGATCGCCCAGAAATTTTTATTTCGATTGGACATTTGGTTACAGAGATATCTTTCGAAGAGCACTTCGGATTTATACAACTAAACCTTTTAAAATTTTTGACCAAGTGTATCATAATAAATATCTTAGCTGCCTGTCAACCGATTTCGGTTATCCTGGCACCAAATGAAAGCTACAATATTCTAGTAGAACCCTATACAATTTCATTAGGATTGGACATTTGGTTACCGAGATATCTTTCAAAGAGTTTTTAGGATTTATACAACTAAACTTTTTGAGAGATTTTTACCAAGGGTACCATCATAAATATCTCAGCCGTCTGTCAACCGATTTGGGTTCTCTAAGCACCAAATGAAAGCTACAATATCGTTGTATAAGGCCCTGAAATTTGATTTCGATTCGACATTTGATTACTGAGATATCTTACGAAGAGTATTTCAATAAATTCTTTTTACCCTTCTTACACCCATAAGAAGGGTATAAATATCGCTCGAAAAACCGACTTTCGATCCGAGGCCCGGAGGGCCGAGTCTCATATACCAATGAACTCAGCTCGACGAACTGAGCAAATGTCTGTATGTGTGTGTGTGTGTGTATGTGTGTATGTGTGTGTGTGTGTATGTGCGTTACAAAAAAAAGTCACGCACGTTTCTCAGCCGTCTGTCAACCGATTTGAGTTCTCTTGGAAGCAAATGAAAGCTACTACATCCTAGTAGAACGCTATTGAATTTTTTTTCGATTGGACGTTTGGTTATCGAGATATAACTCGAAGAGTACTTATTAGTCATATATCTGAACTTTTTGAGATTTTTGACCAAGTGTATCATAATAAATATTTCTGCCGTTTGTCAATCGATTTGGGTTCTCTTGGCACCAAATGAAAGCTACAGCATCCTAGTAGATCGCCCAGAAATTTTTATTTCGATTGGACATTTGGTTACAGAGATATCTTTCGAAGAGCACTTCGGATTTATACAACTAAACCTTTTAAAATTTTTGACCAAGTGTATCATAATAAATATCTTAGCTGCCTGTCAACCGATTTCGGTTATCCTGGCACCAAATGAAAGCTACAATATTCTAGTAGAACCCTATACAATTTCATTAGGATTGGACATTTGGTTACCGAGATATCTTTCAAAGAGTTTTTAGGATTTATACAACTAAACTTTTTGAGAGATTTTTACCAAGGGTACCATCATAAATATCTCAGCCGTCTGTCAACCGATTTGGGTTCTCTAAGCACCAAATGAAAGCTACAATATCGTTGTATAAGGCCCTGAAATTTGATTTCGATTCGACATTTGATTACTGAGATATCTTACGAAGAGTATTTCAATAAATTCTTTTTTATTATTATATTCACTAGTTATCTTGCACTAGTTTTTGACCAGTCAATGGGAAATTGTTTTTCAATAAATAATGCTGACCCCATACAAAGTGTATTCTAGCAGGTTATTGTTTTCAACAAAATTATAAATAACAAATTACAAATACACAGGAATTTTATGAAAACTAACAATATGTTAAATAAAAGCTTTGAATTTATACATTGGGGAAAAAATGCAAGAACCGGACAGCCAAAATAACTAGCTAATGCCAAAACTGATTAACTTAGTAGATATATCATTTTTGTCCTTTCTACACCATAACCATGAATACCAAGTACTTCGGAGCTAATTTAATCGACTGATTAAGAGATATTAGACAAAGTGAATCTCGCTGATTCTTACCCATTTGTTAGTCGATTCAAGATCTTTTGGCAGTTAACAAAAGATACAATATTCCAGAATATGTAAGCTATTTTTTTAACATTCCTTACAAGATTCTAGGAGGTGTCTGGCATTTCTGACAGTTTAGTCCATGGTACATGATGTTATTATGGAAACCAATCCACTAGATGCCAAATTAACAATATTTTATAAAACTTTTGGTCAATTACACAAAATAAATATGTTAAATACAAATAATACAACAATAATTTTGATAAGTGTAAGAAGGGTTCTGTTCACCATAGGTGGATTAAATCGGGTTTTTTTTTTTTGATTTATTTATTCATTATTATTATTTTTTTTATAAGTAGAAATAACGGATACGTGCCTACGGCAAATTTGTGGAAGAGCCAGTGAAAAAATCCTGCCGAACAATTTTTTTCTCTATATATGAGCCTGACTTTTCAAGATATGGGTCATCTTTTTGTGATCGATCCCGTAAAATCAGTTTTTTTATTGTAACTTTTTAAGGTATTTTTTTTTTAATTTTCAAATAATTCATAACGATGATGTGTGATAAAATACTTGTTTCATAAAGGGTGATCGGTCAAAATTTGGTCAAACATTTTTTTTTTCATAACTTTAGACTGCGTACACCAAAACAGCTGAATTTTGGACCAGTAATTCTACATTATATGTAGCTCATACCATAAAATTTTCATCAAAATCGATTAAGTATTGGTTGATATATAGATGAAACCATCGACCTACCTTTTTAAAATTTTGTACAAAGGCGCTCCATAGTAAATTTTCGGAAATTTAAGGTCAGTAAAGCACAATTTTGATTATAGAACTACCAATACTGCTCCGATTTTTATCAAAATTTTACAGTATAATACTATTATGAAAATATGTTCTTAGTAAAATGTTGAGCCATTTTGTATGAATACTTTTAAAGTTGTAGCAGTTTGATTATGAAAAAACTGACCGGGTGCCACTTAAGCAAATATAACTTTGTAACGGCTGGATCAAATTGAATGAAATTTTTATACAACATTTTGATATGCATACTTCACATACAGAAAAATTTTCATTGAAATCGGTTAAGTATCTCTGGCTCTATAAATAAAACAGTAAAAATGTGTTCTTATTTGTGAATCCTCTTTGCACAAAATTATTGCAGATCTCTGGGTTCAACAATATCTTTGCAAATACTAGACCAATTTTGATGAAAATTATATGGTACAAGCTACATATAATGTACCATTACTGATCAAAAAAACAGCTATTTTGGTGTACGCAGTCTAAAGTTCTGAAAAAAAATTGTGTGATCAAATTGGATGAAATTTTTACACAACATTTTGATATGTATACTTTACATATAGAAAAATTTTCATTGAAATTGGTTCAGTATTTCTGGCTCTATAAATAAAAGAGTAAAAATGCGTTCTTATTTTTTAACCCTCTTTGTAAAAAAAAAATAAAATTGCAGTGTTCAGGATTCACAATCTCCGCAAACACTAAACCAATTTTGATGAAAATTTTATGGTATAAGCTAAATATAATGTATAATTATTTTTCCAAAAATCAGCTGTTTTGGTGTACGCAGTCTCAAGTTATGAAACAAATTGTGTGTCCAAATTTTGACCGTATCACCCTTTATAGAGGTGTAAACTCCGTAGCTTAACCCTTTGGAGTTGGAGGGGTCATATTGACTCCGGCGATAAAACCGAGCATAACAAACGTGTTCGACACCAGCGAGATTGCGACAACAACGACAATCCGGCTCCAAAGAATTAATTTAAGAGTTAAGTTAAAAAAAATCAGAGTTTCAAAAATTTGTGTTTAAAATGATCTATTCTACATTTTGATAATATTTACAAAGGCAAAATAGGGTGAGATTACTAATAGAATAAGATAAGTAAAGTGTATCAAACAATTGTCCGTACAGCATTTTTTTTCGTCAAAATTATTTTTCATACAAATTGTCATATCATTTTCATACGTCAGTCAAAAAACTCTGAAATTTTGACCAAACAAAAACTATATATTAAAGCTCCATTGGTAAAATATTGAGCGAGATTGAATAAGTTTTCTAAAAGTTATAGAAGGTTTAGTAAAACTTGAAAGTTTATTGAACAAAACTTCTATACTCTATATTTCCCAGAGTATTGGATAGAATATTTTCATTTTTTTTTTTTTGAGGGAACACTAACAAATGAACATTCAATACGCAACCTTACTAGATTTTTTTTTCACTATAAAAAATATAAAAAAACTGATGTAGTTGACGATATTAATAAATTCATCATATTTTGCACATATATTCTGCGAAACGTTTTCCACCAATTATACCGCATTATTTAGCCAAAAATGCATAGGACCTCCTCTGCATTACATATCCTGCTTAGTAGATCCTGTATAAAACCGATTCAGTAAGAGAGTTTCAAGTAGTTTAAAACTCTTGGCACTTTCATATATCAAATTATGATAAATTTCCAAATAATACTCTGAATACATACAGATTTTTCATATTTTTTGTAGAAAATATAAAACCTCAAATGAAGCTAGATATGAAAGCCAAAGGTGTAAGATATAATACACAAAAAATAAAATTTTCATCAAATACATGTTGAGATACAACATTTTTTTAAAAATTTTACAAAAATGTTATAAGTTTTACTAAAAGTTCTATAAATTTTTGAACTTTTATCAGATTTTACTCAAAATTTCAGGTTACATTTTAAGTGGATTTGATTCATGTGTAAAAAGTTAGGCTGACACAAATTTCGATTTTCTCTCATGTCACACCCCTCGGAAAATTTTGGTCAGAATTCGACATTTTGAGGGGGGACACAAATAAATTATGGAAAAAAAATAAGTAAAATCAGAGTCATCGAGAAAATTTCTTACCAAATTCGATAAGTTTGACGATTTTCCCTAATTGTTTGGGTAATTTTTCATCAAATACCATTGACGTAAATAAGGGTGGTCTAGGAGGTAATTCAAATAAAGAGTTTTGGGATAAAGCTTGAAAAACATCATGCTTTTGAAAAAAAAAATAAAACCGAATCCACCGACATTTCAGGCTGCACTGTACACCAAAACAGTGTTGCTAAACAAAGTAAAAAAAAAATATATAAATTTGAATCCTGTAAAGACGATTTCTCAAACCCTCTAATACCCAATTTTATGATTTTGATCGAAATATTAATTTTCGTTATCTAAAATCGATTTAGGCATATTCTGGGAGATAATTCTCTTTAAATCTCGAGTTTGTTAATGTTTTTTTTTTATTTTTCTAATTTTTATTTTTTAAAACCCCTACATTTTTATATGTTTTCAAGAAGCCTATTGGCATACCAATTTTTTAAGACGGAAACATTTTAAGAGTTTATGATTATTGTAAAAATATTTAGATTTTATTTTTTTAGGAAAATCATTTTAGTGTGTATTAATCTCCCATAATTTTTTTAACTATAATAGGATGATTGAGGAAAAATTGAAAATACGATAATTGTTTCGATATGTATTTAAGAAACAATGACATCTGAAATGTAACCAAAGATCAATTTTTCAAAAAAAAAAAATACGCATTAAAAGACATCGAAAGCTATTTCGAGATTTACAGAACAGTCCTATGTATCAGCTAAAAATATAAAAGTTTTGATTGCCTAGGCAAGAAAAAATACAAAAATGCTCAAACTATACCCCGTCTAAAGGCGGGGTTGGGTATTAGAGGGTTAAATGCTTTTTATTTCTTCATCCGATTTTATTAGATACCGTCGTGCGGGGCTACTTTTGAAACACGGGGCTACTTTGGACACTTTTGAATATGGATTTTTTGAATTTGAAATATGGTTCAAATCTGTTTGATGTCTTTGGGACTATTATGACGCAATATTTTCCCCTTCATTTGGTTGAAATTGTTTTTCAAACAAACCCTGTATTGCTTGTCAGGAGGCGAAAAAACATCGAATGAATCATAAAAATATACATAACGTATCAGAACATTTGCTCTGTAAGCATTGTTTCTACAGTTCATAAATTTCAGAGGGTTGCTCAATTCGTGCAAAAAGTATCGACGTAGCATATACAATCGAATATTTGTATCGATACACATTATAAATGACCGTTTAACCTAAATAAAGGATTGAAGGCCCCCAGACAGCCTTTAAGTCTATATTAAAATATCGCGCTGCTCATAATACCAAAGGTAGCACAGAACCACCTAAAAACGCATATATTTATTGAAATCATGTATGATATAGTACACAACAGTACTGCTACAAAGTAGTATTTTAAATAAACCCGGAATTTTAACTGCAGCTTTGTTTTAATTATAAATGTCCAAAGTAGCCCCCCTTTGGTTCTATATGAGATGTCTCCGATTGGTGTATGGGCAACTTTTTTGTTTATTGATGGATTTAGTTCAAATTTTGCATGCATCCTACATACATACTCACAATTATTATGTGTAAAAATTGTGGAAATACATTCACTATTATGGGAGTTATAATGTCATAAAGTTGAAAAACCATTAAAAAGTGTATAAAGAAGCCCCGCACGACGGTACATAGCCAATTCGACAGTTTAATAAGGAGATTTTTCGGGTCTGTCACTCTGACCACTTATGTGACATATAAAAAGATGTAGTTTCGGAGCGGACCTGGTGTGATGGTTAGAACACTTGACTATCACGCCGAGGACCTGGGATCGAATCCCACTCCCGACAAAACTCGCAAAATGTGAGTTCTTCCTTCGGAAGGGAAGTAAAGCGTGGGTCCCGAGATGAACTAGCCTAGGGCTAAAAATCTCGTTAATACAGATAAAAAAAATGTAGTTTCATTGCTCTTCCCTAGGGACTAATGGGCTTGTTTTATATATTGAGTATATGTTTTATGTATAATCCTTCTTCATAATGACTAACCCTTTTCCTACCCCCATTTCAGATGATCACCGAGGGCTCCAACGCCGTGCTGCTGATCGGAACCACCTACGAGGAGGACTCGGGCCTGTTCACCTGCCGGGTAACGACCTCGGCCGGCCAGGTCGAAACCTCTGCCAAACTGATAGTCAAAAGTAAGAATGCCCAGTAAATAACACCACACAATCCGTAACCAACCACCAATCGCTCTCTTGGAAGCTCTCTGTCTGTCTATCTATGAGTTGTTGGTTTTTTGTTTCCTCTTATTGCTCGTGTATTACTTTTGTTTGTGACCACAAACGAAACAATATCACCCATTGTTCGGTTTTTGGTAGTTGTTTTAGAAATGGTTTTTAGTTTGATGTAGTAACTGACAGGCAAAGCAAAACAAAACCAAAAACAAACAAAAAGCTAACACCCACATCAAGTCGTGGCGCGAAGCTGAATCATGCGTGTGATTGGTATAGAATAACAGAACATGTCAAATGGAATGGATGAAAACATACAACAGTAGGAAAAGAACATGAACATGATTTCAAACTAGAAACAGCAGATTTCTCGAAACAACGAAAGTAGATAGAAGAAATAGTTTTAGATAAGTTTGTTCCCCGCGGCATCAGCTTTAATAGTCTAAATTGTGTAAAAGCAAGCGCGTTCTCAAAATGAAAAGAATATTCAAAAATTGCCAAGAGTGTTGTTTGCCTTAACAATCCAAAAACAAAATTGAGCAAGTAGAGTTGTAGTTAGTGCAAAACCTTGTCTTCCACTTGCTATTTCATTCGAACAAACACGCGGTTCATACCGAGCAAGGATTTTATCTCCGTGTTTATTTTCCAACAACTGTCACATATCTGTTGTATGTTTACAAATATCGTTTCTGGTAATCAAAACCCTAATCCAAAGTAGTATGTAAGATTGCCAAGCTACCAGCGTGAGTGCATATAGATATGGAAAGAATACATCATCGTAACAGGCCACTTTCTTACTAGTCGTCAAATACCTTTGAGCACCAATGGTTTTATGAGGAAGGAGAAAGCAAACTATTTATTTATTGCGCCCCCTATTTATTAAACTACTTTAACTATTCATACAATGAATTTTATACAAGTATATTATATTTTAGCTTATTTAACACAAACTTTATAGCAGTTTACAGAAAACGAACAAAAAATGCTAGTGATAAATCCCTGCAGCTTAAGAAATAAATTTGCAAGCAATTTTTTACCAAAATAAAACCAAATCTGATTTTTACATACTTTGAGCATTACTAAAAGCAAAGTGGCAACCATTGATCAAATTCGATCCTCCAACCATCGAAGCAAAATGCAAAACGAAAAAAAAAATAAACGAAAACGTCACAAACGTCAGACCACGAATTGGCTTGTCTTCGACTGCTTTCCCGTCGTGCGAAAGCGGTTCTCCCGAACGACGGTCCCAAAACTTATTTTTTTAGCAATTCATGACACAAACAAAAGGTACAACAGCAGATACAGCTCTCCACCCGGGCAGTGTGCGACACGAACATTGGCACACCCCTCGTCGGTAGGGCTTCGAAGCGACGAATTTTGGATTTTATGAAATTTTTGTTATTTAAATGTTGCTTTCGAGTGGTGACGGAACGGGGACAAATTCTAAGATTTTCTTTGACTCTTGATTTGTCATTCTGACAAGATTGTACAACAATGCATTTCTTAAAACATTTCCCTCTGTGCTCTTTTGGCTCCCCGTAGACCGAAATCGCATCAATGTTTGCCTCTTTGTGACACGCGTTCGCCGAACCTGTTCTCATTCGAGCAGTTCTTTTCCGATAGTCTCACCAGCCAGAGCGTCGTCGTCTGAACCGACGAAACCTGTCATAACATGCGCCGAAATTGTTTGAATGCACCCGCCTACTCTGATGGTGGTCGCTATAAATGCGACCAAAGGTGTGGCGTGCAAAATTCGCTGAAATTCGAGCAGTTCGTTTTTATTTTACCGCTTTTCGCAAGTCACATCAGTACCGTGTGCAAAAGCCGCAAGGTGGATCGCACATTGCGGTGTGTGGAAAATATTCCAAACATGAGTCACGGTCGCACTCCGGTGGAAACCGATCGTAATCGAACGTGTGAAAAACGGAGGGGTCCGGACACCCACCCGCCGTTGCCCGATTTCCCGTTACATCTATGCGCATCCGCGTTGCTACCAGCATAATGTTTTCCACATTTTCAGGCTAGGCGGTCTAGCAAGGAACCTATTTTTAGTGCTCGCCTACCTCGATTTTCGCGCGTGAAGCGTGTTTTCATATTCATCTTCTAGTGTCTACTCCCTCGGTAAAATAACGATTTTTCACCGTTTTTTTTTGGCTGGTCGCATCTTCGAGGGGACTTTCTCCCTTTCCACGGGAATGGACTAGTTTTCGAGTTTCCTCATTTCGAAAATGAGCTGTAAATTGTGGCGATCATTGACAGGTTACAACAACTTTCCATTTCGAGAGTTTTAGCACTTCCCATCTAGGGGAGAGACACTACGTGACGTTTCGGATAACAAAAACCGACAGCCTTTTCACAGAATTGTGCATTTATTTATTTTCATTTTCTTTTTTCATGCGAATCGCAAAAACAATCTTCACTTTGAAAATGGTGGTTTATTTTAATGAGGCGGTTACTTACCCCTCAGCTCACATGTCCAACCCCTCGGCTACAAGCCTCTCGAACCGAAACGGCTGGTGACGGAAAAGTGCTGCTTTATGAGAGCGAAAAATGAAAACGGGAAAAAATATACCCAATGGATGTAGGAAAGTAGGAACAGAGGCAGCCAGGAAATTGGCGCTTGAGGCAAGGATGAAGATTTTGTAACTTAAGAGAGAAAACCCCCGTAATGAAACACAGAATGGCGGTAATAAAGTTTCTGAAAATAGCATAAAAATTAGGATCTTTTTACTTTTCTGCCGACTTGACGGTGAGTTTGGGTAATATGTGGACGAGAGATGGATGATGTAGGGGTTGCAATCGATCAGAAATCTGTCTACTTGGATCTTGGCATAGATTTACTGCACAAACCGGCTAAACCTTGATCTTAACAACGAACGAGTTACGGCAGATGCTAGTGGCGCCCTCGGAGATTTACACACGCTTCTAGCCATCTGGTTTTAACCGATCGTTATCCAAACGATCTAGGTGAGCACGAACAGTTCAACAATGTTGTTCAATGCTTGGAAACCTTTTTGCACCAGCAAACAATTTCTAGATCTTTCGATGACCTCTCCTTTGGCCTGGTTCTTACCTCAAGGTGATGATCTCACGGTCACTGCAACGGCACTTTGAGTAATGTCACGCGAGGCCCACGCGTCTACAATTTGTTTGACTCACCTTTTGGTGGACCAAACAACACAATAATATGCGTCATACCTTCGATGTTATATACACCTTGTTGATTTGTTTTGTTATCCACGTCACTGCCGCCCAGTAGGCTACGGGTGAGTGTTGATCCAATTTTAAATGATGCGCAACCTCCATCTGCTACCTCTCCTTTGTATCCACGTCGTTTCAGCTCAAAAAGCTAGTCAGGGCCTACTATGTAAGCTTATCTATATGCACTCTCGCTCCGGAGCCGATCTTAGGAACCCAAACGCTTGAAGCCTCCTCCTGGCCAGTTGCACCCGGAACGTCACCAAGTGTGTCCTGTTCAAATAAAAATCAAGAAAACAAAGAACAGTGTTAGGTCCCATAAAATGCGCTAACAAATTGCTTGCAGCCCGAAATCTTTGTTTGTTTGCAAACTGCATCTGTGTCCCAAACAACCTTCAGTGCAAACAGATGGAAATCATCGATAAATTATCAACTTTTGTACCCTCGAGAGTGCAAACAAACGTCAGAAGATTTCGCACTGCAAGCATTCGCAAACCGTAATACTTATCTTTAATGGCTTTCGGCTCGGACGCAAACTCGTCTTATTTTAGGCCGCTGCTTTCTCTTGTCCCCAGTCTGCTTGGGTCACTTTGAAGTGTCCCCTCGAAGTTGCTTCGGAACTGCTACCGCCGCCGTTTTGCACTAACTGCAACTGCTTGCCATCTCCGTATGTTGAAATAACCGCTTGCCGCTTCCAGATCTTGCTCAGAGCAACAGAAAATAGCTGATTTCCGCTTATTTAAACCTAGCGTTAATGTGTTTACACTTGTCCCAGTGAGACTCCTTAACTTATTGATTATTGTTTAAGTGATTTAGCCTGTAGTCAACTAGCAACCGAATATGTTTGTTTTTATAGTTTGTGTAAAACCGAATTTATATTTACTACCTTATACAAAACACACATACGGAACACAACATGACTTACGAGAACTTTTGTATATTTTGTTTAACATTTAAGCAAACTGAGAACGAACTTATTAAAAAGTGATACAGAAATCAACCAAAAAACTTGACGAAAAATAACGAACAAAAACTGTTTTCTATGTTTTCTGCATCCCAAATCATCCTGCTTTTATATCACAACCTTATTGTTTACTAACTACTCGAAAACAATTCCCGCGCTTTTGATCCAACAACCGAAAAAAAACTTCCTCACTAGATTTTTAATACTCCGTTATAAACCCGATAAAATACAACAACTATATCACAAAGCCAAGCAGGCTTGATTGCCCGCACGCATGCCTCCATCTTGTTGTCACCTGTGCGGAACACGCACACCAACGCGCCTAGGTGCGTGTCGCCTCAACTATTGTTTATGCTGATGACACGCGAACCGCCGCCAAACACTTTCCATCACTCTTTTTCCTGATTTATCCATCACCGTGCGATTTCCTGCCCGATACATCCGCACCGAAAAAAAATAAAACTTCATAATCCCCTCCCGGGGAGGTCTTGGCCTTTGCCATGGAGGGGGAGTTGCGGCCAACGACGGCGACGACGACAATGGCCGCCGAAGATGCGCGCGCGTCCGAACACTTGAAACACAGGTACACGACTGACTGAAAGCGGCGCTGCAGAGTTCTCGCTCGGACGCTTCGCGCCAGACCGAGATGGGTGGGGATCCGCCGTCCTGCTCTGCGCACGATCAAAAATTGTGTGCGTGCGTGACGATATGCAGATCTGCGCCGGTCTTCTTCTTGGGGTGCGAATACAGTGCCGGTTGAAAGGTTTGGAACGTCGGGCACACTGCACCAACTGAAATGAATTGACGGCGGTAGTACATATGACAAAATGGGAAAAGTCGAGATGAAATGAGCCGCTATGAATCATTTACTCCTTAATGGTCGGATCTATTTTTAGGAAGCCTTCAATTTGGAAAACAATATTAATGAGTAATGGTGGGAGCACACTTTGGACAGGTGTTTGTCATGTTGTTTTGTAAATAAGGGTTTTTGTTGAAAGCGGATGTCACTAATGAATTTTCAAATGACTCAGAAGTTGCTCCGAGATGTATGACAGACAAGTTATTGTGTTGATTTCTATTTCAATCCTAGTCATTCTAATTTTGAGTGGGTATTCTTAATTTGTAAGAAAGAAGTTGAAAGTGTAAAGTAGTTTGAAACAACTTTCATCAACAACATCAACTCAGTTTTGTCAAGCCAAAACCTGTAGCTCAAAGCCATACATGAACATTTTAAATAATGATATTGAAATCTATATCACAAACACCTAATCCATCGAAACATCATGTTTTAAACTTTCAAACTCAGACTGCAGAAGGTATCGCTGTTGACGCCACAATTGTTTTAGAAACTTTTTCACAAAAAAATACATTTTCTAATAACGGACGATGACATTTTTGACCAGTTTTTATTTCCAAAAAAAAATCAAACATTCAACAAACTATGCGTCTTCAAATAAGTGTAATCAGTTTTGTACTTTTCAATTCGCCCTGTAATGCTTATCCTTTGACATATAATAACTGAAAAGAAACAACCGCAATTCCGGTGAAAACAAAATGAAATTTTGTTAGAAAACAACAAACGTTTTGGTTTGAAATCATCACACTTTAGAAATCAGTGATAAGTAAAAACAACTAAAGTCGTTGTTCGTTTCAAAATAATCTAAATGGTTTAAGTCAACAAAATTTAGTTCGTTTACAACTAATTTTCTAGTTTGTGAATCAACAAACGTGTTTGTTCTGAAGGCTGTACTGATTAAAAAAAAAACGTGTTTGTTGTTTCAACTAAACTGTTTTTTCTCCGTGTACAAATGGTAGTCAAAAAATGGCAATTTAGCAAAACTTTCATTGATAGCTTAACAGACTAATAGTAGCATTTCTCTTCGTGATTTGCCTCGCTATTTTGAAGGCATAAATTTCTGTTTCTACTACTACTGACGTAGCTGCAATTTGGATCGTGCACAATCGACCAGTGAGCAAGGAGATAATCCTACACACTTAGAAATTCTGAAATTTGCACGAAACGGAATCACCAAAGAACGTAAACGTTTTCAAGACTGAATCATAATTTGGACTCAACTTTACGCGCATCATGTAAGTGCTGGTTGGTTGCGTTAAATGAATAGAAATACACTAGAACTCCAATGGCGCAGTAGTCACTTTTCTAATTAATTTATTTTAATAACTTTAATTGCAATAACTTGCTATTTTTAAGAGGCCATCTTGTAGAGGACCTTTTGTTTTGGTAAACAAACTTAACTTGACACTTCTAGTACCGCTGGTGACGCTGTAAGGGCGTGGCAAACTAGATGTTAGTCACATGAATAGTCGCGACATTGGACTTCTGTGGCTAGTTATTCTACTGTTAAATGTCAACAAATTCGTTTCACCAGTAACGTAGAAGCAGTATCACGTTCATCAGCCACCTATTAACTCGGTGAAATAGCCGATAGGTAAGAGATGTGGCTCATCATCGGGAGATCCGCTGTTCGAATCCATGCATGGCGTCATTTTACTTTTCTATGTTTTATCTGTCAAATCGGTTTTAGCGATTGCTAGACGCTAAGAAAAAAATAAGTTTTATTTTGGGGTGTCTTGAAAGACGTAAATTTACATGTTTCAACCTCTAAATTTGTGTTTTTGGAGATGCTCGTATATGTCAGGTTCAGGACACTTAAAATTACATTATATTTTCTAGGTGTGTAGATAATCATACAAACTTATAAAACGCTAAGTCTTCTTAAAAAAAGTCCACATCAACTATTCTAAAAATTTGATTGCGCGTTTTTAAGATTCCAAAGCAGTAAATAACTCATTAAGAGGCATAGGAACTCTTGATTGGCTTCTGGTAAAATTGGATATGCATGAGACTGTCCCAAAAAAATCGATGTTAAATAAGTCAAGGTGCTCAACTCTTAAATGAAATATACGCATATTTGAAGCATTTTCGTAGAACATTTAGATTTTCTAAAAAATCATTTAGAGGTGCCGCCAGAGCAATTTTTAAAAAATGACCATATATATTAAAATTTTCAAAAAAAATTGTTTCAAATATATTAAATCTTTTTTAGAGAAATGACGCATATGAATAGTTCTATCAGATAAAACTTTCATGGTTGAAAATAAAAAATGGTACATGAATTTTTTTTTAGTAAATTTTGATGAAAAATGCTCAAAACTAGATCTTTTACCAGCCATGGAACCTCTAAATGTTTTTTTTAGAAAATCGAAATGTTTTGCAAAACTGCTTCAAATATGTATATCTTTCATTTCATCGACTTTTTTTTTGAGACTGCCTAATATGCATATTTCAAAAGAATATCTGTGAGGATTCTGGCTGTCTCTCGAAAACATAACTAGAATAACATCTACAGAAATTCAAAAAAAAACAACAATTTGGAAAGAAAATATCTAAAGGAAATTTCGTAAAACATGTTCGACTTTTATAAGAGAGAAACTCTGACACAGTTCTTGGTGAGCACGATTACTGAAATCCTAAGGATTTTTGTAGGAGTCCAGAAGTAACATTAAACAAAACACTGAAAAATAGTTTGACTATAAGCAGTGTGCATTTCAGAGCACATCTCGACTGAATGCGCTTCTAATGTGATAACACAGTACACAGGGGGTCTCCAGTTAGATCGCAAATCCGGAGACGGCGGGTTCGATTCCTGTCCCGGTCGGGAAAATTTTCTCGACTCGCTGGGCATAGAAGAAGACACATACACAGTGGTCCACGAACCAAATTTACGAAGAAAGATGCATTCAGCGCCTTGAAATGAGTTTTGAGATAAATATGGTCTTCTACAAATGGAGTTTGAAAATCGACCAAATTTTCTCCGATTTATTGCATTTTTTCTAATTATCGTAAAAAAAATTTTTTTTCCAGAAAGCTCAAAGTCTGTAGAGTTTTTTATATGTCCAGTACAAATTCGACAAAATGGTCCCTTACGCCCATTTGCATCTGGGCCCCTCAAATATGTTCCTAATAAAAAGGCCCTCTATGCAATTTATATGAAAATTTGGGTGGTTCATATGTTCAAACACCAAACTTTTTTTATTTGCAAACTATATACATGCTTCGGAAAAGTTGTAGATCTATCAATTTTGAGCAAGTTTGTGAAGACAGTTTTTATGTAGCTTTAAAATTAGGTTAGGCTGGTTCAAGAAAGCCCGGTTATCTAGCTGTAACTTTTTCAGTTTCAATTTCTTATCAAAGTCACCTAAGAAACACTAATAGAGCATATGAAAACGCGTCGTTTTGTGTACGGAGACGGTCGGTATCTCTTCTGGTTCAACAGTTACATGCTTTCTCTATAAAAAAAAAATCAGAAATATTAGAAAAGGGGATATTACGGGTTGGGGCAAACATAAAAAAATATATTTTGCCGGCATTCAAAGATATATTGTTATTATATCATAAAGCTAAAGGGATTGGCATTCAGCAACATGAAGGACTTTTGACGTTTCACTGCTGGTCAAACGAAAAATGGACAAACGACAACCTGTTATAGTAAAAACAAATGAGTTTCGAGGGGAAACAAGCTAGAAAATAGACCATCCCATATTTTGCAAACCATGGAAAGGTTCAAAGATGGTTATTGGAAAATGATCGTTTTAGCTAAGAAATGATCGTGTCAAAATTTGAAGTCCGTATCTCTAGGCTAAGTAATCCCTCAAGCGGCCTTAAGTTTTTCATACAAATTGCTGAATATCAGCACATTTTTTTAAGCATCCTGAAATTTGTGTTGATAGGGCACAAGATTGTGCTGTGTTGTAGGGTAATTTTCCAATTGTTTCACGGCTAAGAATTCGCCAATTGTTGCACACCTCATAAGAAGACTATGGAGTGTGCAACAAAAGGCGAGTTTTTAGTCGTGCAATAATTGGAAAATTACCCTAGGGGATTTTTTTATTACTGTACAGGTTTAGGCCGAAGCTTGGGCTGAAGGGTCTCAGATTTTCATGAAACTTTTTCCACAGGCAGGGCTCATGGGTACATGAATAATAAATAAAATGGAAAAATTCAAAGTCGTACCATCGTAGAAACAAATTTTTTTAATGAAAATAAAAGCAAACTTTCTCAAGAATCAAAAAAAAAGAACTGGAATAAGTTTTCCACAAAATTTTCCAACATTGAGAAATTCACAAACAAAAGCCGGAAAAGTTACGCCCGAACTCGTGGAAAATTTTCATAAAAAAATTTGAGAATTTTTGGAATGCCCCTTTTTTGTTTTCGAGTAATGGCCAATTTTGTGTAAAATGCCCAAATTTACCTTATAAAAATTTCTATGAAAAATAATAACTCAAGGACGAAGCATCGTAGAAAGAAAGTTTTTTATGAAAATGAAACCAAATTTTCTCAAGATTCCCAAAAAAATGAACAGGAAAATTTTTTTCACCGTTGAGATAATTCATAATAAAAATCTGGAAAAACTATGCCCAAACTCGCGGAAATGTTTTAATAAAATATTTTTGAGAAGGAAACTTAAAAAACTTCGTTTCCAGTAACTTTTAGGGTTTAATTTTTTCGTTCCTGAGCTATGACCAATTTTGTGAAAAATTACCATATAAGCCTTTTCTTTGGAAACCCATATTTCAATCGAAACGTCGGAAATACAAAGTTATTTATCAAAGCAATTGCAAATTTTCTAAAATATCTGAAAAAAAAGTTATGGGATTGTTTTTAATTAAGTCGGGATGGATTATATTTTTCATGAAACATTAGACTGTTAGGAAAAGCTGGAAAATTCTGTTTCTGCCTCAATTTTCAATTGTACTAAAAAGGGATTCTTTATTATCTATGGAAAGTATAGTCCACTGCGACTTATACTTTATTCAAACAAATCCAAATATGTTTTTCAGATATTTTAGAAAAAAAATGTAATTGCTTTGATCAAAAACTTTGTTTTTCCATTGCCTCGATTGAAATATGGGATTTCAGAGAAAAGGCTTATATGGCAATTTTTCACAGAATTGGCCATAACTTAGGAACAAAAAAAGTACATCCCAAAAGTTACTGGAATTGAAGTTTATAAATTTTCGTTCTCAAAAATATTTTATAAAAAAATCCGCGAGTCCGGGCATAGTTTTTCCGGCTTTTTCTTTAGGAATTTTCTCAACGGTAAAAAACTTAGTGGAAAACTTTTTCCGGTTCATATCATTTTGGATTATGGCATAGTTTTTCCGGCTTTTCTTTAGGAATTTTCTCAACGGTAGAAAACTTAGTGGAAAACTCTTTCCGGTTCTTATCATTTTGGATTATTGAGAAACTTTGCTTTCATTTTCATTAAAAACTTTTTTTCTACGATGCTTCGACCTTGAGTTACGATTTTTTCAAAGAAAAGGCTTGTATGGCAGTTTTGGACATTTTTCACAAAATTGGCTATAACTCAAAAACGAGAAAAGTGCATTCCTAAAATTTCAGCGATAAAAGCTTACGAAACAACCTTCTACAATTTTTTTTTTGTTCACGAGTTCGGGCATAGCTTTTCCAGCTTTTTGACGAATTTTCTCAACGGTGGAAAAATTTGTGGAAATTTTTTTCCAGTTCATATTTTTTTTTTGGATTCCTGAGAAAATTTGCTTTCATGTCCATAAAAAAGACTATGTTTCTAAGTTCTTAAGTTATGATTTTTCAAAGTAAATAGTGTCAGGGAAAAACAAAAAAAAAACACCTGAGTCTCCCGGAAAAATGGGTGACCCCTAGGGTGACCCTGAATTTACTCATTTTTTATTTCATATATACAACCCTTCTGATTTTTAACTCCAGAAGTTTATTCTGTTGTTCCTCCTTCTTAGATTCCTCAAAAAGTTTTTACAGGTATTTCTCCTGGAATATCTACTGGTATGTATCTAGCAGTTACTTCAGCGGTTTTCAGGGAATCGTTTTGGATATTTTCCAAATATATCTTCTGTGAGCCTTTATGAAAATCCTTCCTTTTAGATTTCTCTTGTATTTGTTTCTGAAGTCCTTTCTGTCTTCTTTTTTTCAGAAAATCCTTTTGAGAGTCCTGTAGACGATCTGTCTGAAATTCTTCAACGGGCTGTTTGTGGAATTTGAACTAGATTTCATTCCGATGTTTTTGTTTTTGTAAAACCTCTCCGATTCTCCAAAGCATTCCTTCTGGAATCCCTCAAGAAGTTTCTTTTACTATTGGTGATCCATCTGGAATTTCTCCAGTAAATTTATTTGGCATTCTTCTTTATCGTCGCTCAAATGTTTCTCATGACCAATACTTTGCTGCTTGCTATAGGGCACTGGACGCCGCTAAGGTTGCGAAGGAAAGTTTTTGGCATTATGGCATTATTCTAGGAGTTCCTTATATAGTTTCTACAGGACTTCCTCGAAGAATTCCTCCAACAATTTCTTAAGGAGCTCCTCTAGCAGCTCTGTAGGAAATTTCTCATGGTGTTTTTATAGGAGAAGGATTCCTACTGGGAATCTCAGAAAAAAATTCTGCAAATATCCCAAAAGGATTTGGAGGAATCTCAAAAAGAATCCCTCAAGACACTTCCAGAAGAATTTCAGAAGAAACTTCTGGAGTAATTTTGAAAGGAAATCGTAGAGAAATTCTAAAAGAAACCCGTGAGAAGTTCCTGGAGCAATTCTAAACGGAACTTTTGGAGTAATATCGCATAAACTCCTGGAAGAATCTCAGAAGGAGTTATTTGTTGTCTCAAAAACACGTCCTGGTTCAATTTCTGAAGGAAACACGGAAGAAATTATTGCAGGAATCCCGGAAAGCATTTCTGAAGGAATCCCAAAAATAGCTTCTGGGGAATCCCGGAAGATATCCAGATAGAACTCCTGGTAAAAGAAAGAAAATCCTGGAGAAATTCAAGAAGGAGTGAATGCAGGGATGCCGGAGAAAAATCCTGGAGGAGTACTGAAAAAAAAACCTGGATAAATCCTAGAAGAAAGTCCTCGAGGAATCCTGGAAGAAACTCCCAGAAGAATCCATGAAGAAATTCCTGAAGGAATCCGAAAAAAGAACTCCTGGAGGAATCCCAGAAGCAACTCCTGGAGGAGTTTTAAAAGAATGCCGGAGGGGTTTCCTGCAGAGATTTCGGAATGAATATCTGAGTAAATTCCTGAAGGAAACCAAGAAGGAACTCCTGGAGGAATCCCGAAAGGGACTTCTTTGGGAAACCCAGAAAGAAGTTCTGATGGAACCTCAAAATAAATTCCGATTCACATCCCTGAATCCCTGAAACTCCCGGAGAAATCTCAGAAGGCACATTTGGTGGAATCTAAGAAGGAACTCCGAAATGAGTTCTTGGAGGGATCTCTGAAGGAATACAAAAAGGAGGAAATCTCAAATGAAATTCCAAAAGGAATTCTTGGAGAATTCCCAGAAGTGAGTGCTGGAGGAATTAAAAAGGGAGGAATTCTCAAAAATGGGAATATCAAAAGAAACTCCTTGCGGTATTCCAGAATGAACTGCTGAAAGAATTTAAGAAGAAACTCCTGCAGGGTCTTCAAATGTCATGGTCATGGTAAATTTTATTCAAATGAAACCAAATTGATATTCTTAACAGATTTATTAGTAAGCAAACTAATATCTTCGAAAGAGCTTTTAGGCTAAAATGGTATTAAATTGTATTAGAAGCATCAACTTCCTGCTCTTCGGCATTACGCAATACAATGGATGGTTTATTGAGTCATTGGCTTTGGTGATAATTTCCTCTGGTTGCACCTATGGTCTTGATGTTGGTGATCTGAACCTGGCAGTCGGCATTATATTTTTGACCCACGCTTGACTTCCCTTTCGAAGGAAGAACTCACATTTTGCGAGTTTGTCGGGAGTAGGATTCGATCCCAGGTCCTCGGCGCGTGTTTTAAGCATCACACCAGATCCGCTCCACAGTCGCAAATGTTTTCTGGCTATTGTTGTTTTATTTTCATAATATTCGTTAAACATACAAATAAAAATTGAAATCAGAACTAAGTTTCGATGTTTTTGCTTTTGGACATGAAAATTTTGTTGTGGGGGGGGGGGGGTTTGTTCAATAAGCTACGTCATTTATAGGGGTGGTATCCAGATTTGTGACGAAATGCTACGAGGGGGAGGGGGTATTAAAAATCGCCCAAAAAAGCTACGTCATTTATGGACGCCTCCTTAAGAAACTCCATAGAGAACATAAGGCAAAAATCACAAGGGAAACGAAAAGAAAATGATTTTGTAGAAATTTATCGAAACATTGCTGGGAGATTTTTTTCTTTTTTTTTTTCTTCTTTTTTTCTTTTTTTTTGCCTGTTTCAAATTCTAGTGTTCTATAAGTACTTTCACAGCTATTAACTGAGAGCATCCTCATCAAATGACCACAATGCATGTGTATATTGTGGGGTAGACAGGAAGATACTCTGTCCCCAAGGAAGTCAGAAAAATTTCCTCGCCAACGATTATTTTTCATTGGCGTATCATGCGAAAGGCACGAAAATATTCTATGGCTTATGAAATCAAGGAAATTTATTCCTAGACTAACATCGAATCCTACTGCCGTGTGCAGCATAGTTGTTCCATGTTCTATGGGAATCCCTATTAACATGGGACAACTATGCTGCACACGGCAGCCTAGGAGGAATACCAGCGCGTTTATCACTTCGGCTATATATAGGCTCTGGTCAAAATTTGAACTCATCAACAAACAATAATGTGTGGCCAGTCTAATGTAAACTTTCGATTGTTTCGAAATTACAAACATCTGTAAATCGATTGTCGGAATCATCAAATTTACGGCTTACTGTACAAACTCTCGTAATAAAATTCGATCATTATCGTAAACCTATCCGGAGCACTCAATTAGCCACCAAAGTTTAAATCTTTCAACCGCCAGTGTGAAGTAGCACTCGGCAAAACAGACCCAAAGCCATTCAAAACATCACACCAGATCCTCTGTTGTGTAGTGTACGGCGGGAACCCAAACGTAAACGATTTTCAGCTACAAGCACATAATTTTAGAATACCGAAAATAATTAAATATAAACATCTATCTATCTAGCTAGCTAGCTAGCTAGCAAGCTACCCTAACCCAACGCAACGCAGGCTAGCTGGCCGGTGGCAGTCGTCGCCGGTTGCATATAATGTCCGTGTCACACCCATAACGCGAACGATCAAGAAGCATCATAAGGAGCCAGTCAGCCTCGCATCGCGGCTCGCAAGATCACACGCATTTCCCTCTCCGGATGGCGGAGAGGGTTAAGTAGGGTAAAGTGGGGTGAAATATTTACATTAGCCAAATATGTCAATGTTAACAAAAATTGTGAACAAAATCTTCGTTACACAGAGTTTTGAATCTTACAGAAAAACAAACATTGAAATTAGACAAATTATTCTGTCACACTGAAGTGAGCTTATTTCTCGCGCTTAGTATCATACAGGCGTATCTACAATGATCGATTTCTCTTCATCGATTTTCAATTGTATTCGTTGTTGTAGATGCTAGTCGTCTTGTACCGAGAGATCATCCGAACATTGAACGTATTTTCCGGAATAATCCGAAGAGAAAATCGACGAAGAGAAATCGATCATTGTAGATGTAGATACGCCCGTTTAATACTAAGCGCGAGATTTAAAATCATAGCTTTTACAAGGCATATGGAATCAACCTCGGGATCAACCTTGGGATCAACTGTTTTGAGGGAAAATGACTGCTAGATGTAACGGACTTTCATCAACATAGATTGCATAATGCCTTCTTAGTACTAACATGTAAAAACTACTTGGAACAATACTGGCAAAACGATAATGGCTCGTACAAATGCAGAAGGAATTGATTATGCATTCACTCGCCTACCGTAGAACGCTATAATCAGAGTGATTTTGTTTCGTTTTCTGAATAGGAACAATGATAAATCTTTCGCCCCAGCTCACCCTACAGAATTCTGCCTGCCTGTTTGTCTGTGACGCAACTATTTTTAAACTCCCAGCGCCAACCATCCCGCATTGCAGGAAAATCATCCGAAACGGTTCCAACCGACCGACTGAACTACTGCCGTCCCCGTCGCTGTCGTCCCTCACAAACCAAATGACCTCTCTCTCTGGGGTACAACGAGGAAACCGTCGTCGTCGTCGTCACAGGCAACGGCAAAGAAGAAAACTTGTCCCCGTGCCAGAGAAATTTTCCCCATGTCAACCGTGACGACAACGGCCTTACGCCGGGGCTAATCCCGGTCGCGGTGGTAACCCGATACTGTCCCTGTGCGCCGCACAGAAGACGCCAATAACGCCCGGCGACCTACATATACCTATAGTTGTTATGTGAGCGCCATCGCCTCATACAAAGCGCTCTTATCGTTAACACAACCCACCCCCGTCAACTGCACACTTAGCTAGTATTCGAAGATGGGACGGAGAAAACAAAAATACAACCGTACTCTTCAAATGTATGACCCCCTTTCGTCGACAGTGGCGTTTCTGTATTCTCGTAGTTTGCATCTACTTAGCTAGGGAGCAAGGGGTTACTAGAAAAGTTGAAAACACCATACATTTCATTCGGCTCTCACAAGACTTTATATGAAAAAGTAGTTGGGTGTACACACGTAACGACTGAATGCATTCAAAACTTCTCAACATCATTTCCAATCCAAATGGCTTCAATGTGGCCCTTTCAAATCAAAACAAAACCCAACGAAATCGTGTTAAGTACTGTTCCTTTGAATTCCACAAAGAATTTGCATCCTTTGACGGATACGTATTTCGACCTCAACTATAAGACGACCTTACAGTTGAGGTCGAAATACGCATCTGTCAAAGGATGCAAATTCTTAGTGGAATTGAAAGGAACAGTACTTAACACGATTTTCTTTTTACTTACAGATATTCCCCTAACAAGCCCAGGTTCACCATCATCAAACGAAACCGATTTGGTTTTACGATGGTTTTCAGGTTATTCATAAAACTAAATAGTTTTAACTTTGATGCCATTGTTACTAAGATCAGTAGAACTTCTGCCATGGCTTTACAGCGGAGCCATAAAGCCGAAAAGAAGAAGGAATGCAGTAGTAGTAGACAAAGAACTAACACACCCAAGTAATATTTTAATGACCAACTAGATTTATAGTTGTTTTGAGAACCATCATAAAACCTCATACCTTTTATTTTAGTTTTATTATTGTTCTAGGAACCCCTTCTTGACTATTTGTATTGAGCATGTTACTTGGGCAAAGTTCTGGTACCCCTGTAAAAAATCCTTACTACGACCACTTCAGTTCATTTTTCACCTCCCCCAAAGAGAACCTCTCCAAGAACAAAAGTGGATCTGCCACCACCGCCAAAGTCAAAGTTTTCATAATAAGGCCCCGCGCGACGACAGCTTGTCACCGCGACAAGTGATTTTACGACCGAAACCACAGTTTACATTTGAACGCTTCGCAAGTGCCAATCATCCGCGGCATTACCGAGGCAGCTCTCTAAGAAGCTCCTGAGAGCGATAAGCGATGGCAAAAGAAACGTTGAAAGATAAATTACGTCCGTAATTTGGGCGACATTACGCAAATACTTGCGCGAGGCGTCCTACGTCGCCGTCCCGAATTGTTCCTCTCGAGTTCCAAGTCATCATAACTGGGCTAATCCCGCGCGTCCGAAAAAAAAATGATCAAAAACAGGATTAAAGAAACTCGATGCACCAAAGTAGAGTCAGGTCATGCACCCGAGGACACAAAGTATGAGCCTCGAGACGAGCAGGGTCCCCGGGTTGTCAGGCGATAATCTGCACATAATCTTGGCAAAAGTTAACGCGACAGCTGTGTTGCGGCTGCTCCCGTTGCAATTACCCACTTACTTGTCTCAGTGTATAACGATTGGCCCACGACACGACACGACACGAGCATTCGAACGTTTGCGACCCAAATGGATTATCGTCAGTCGTAAACCGGTCGACGGAAATGGGTTTCTTAATTTGAGGGTTGTCACCTTTGGATTTTCGGGACCGAGAATTGGCTTTTGAAATGTTGGCCAAGAAGAGTTGGGGAGAAGAGTTCATGAAAATCAAGATTGTTGCACATCCCATTATGTTTTTTTTTTCATGGGTGGCCCACGTTAAAAAAATCGTATTAATCATGAAACAATTTAATTCGATCTAACAATACAATTTAATTCGATCTAACAATACAAATAACAATACAAATAACAATACAAATAGTTTTTTTTGTTAAGATATCTCTGATTCGAATCTATAAGCGTAACTGATTTATCCAAACGCAGAAAACACTAAATTATATTTCTAATGCAATTTAATTTTGTACGATTTATTACACCATTTTCTCGAAGTTACACGACTTTTAACATGACTTTCGCTATTTGCGAAGGGCGGATCGTGTAAAAAATCCTTTCCAAGAAACGCGTCCTCTTGAAATTACCCAATTTTTTTACACGATTCCTTTTTTGCGCAAACGCACCCTGGCCATAAACTCAGCGTTTCTCAAACTATGGGTCGCGACCCGCTGGTGGGTCGCGGGCTGATATTTGGTGGGTCGCGAAGTCTTTATTAACTTATGTTATTGCTAGCCATTTTCTAATTATCAAATACTCCCTAGGAGAATCTATTAGAAGAGTCATAGAAGAATTATTTCCAAAATTTCGATTTCCCCTTAATTCTTTTCAAAATTTTGTATTATAAGTCTTGTCTGGAGTTTATTTAATACTGAAACTACAGTCTGCATTATGAAATCGATTCTGAAACTATGAGTTTTCTATCGGAAGTTTTATGATTAGAGTAAAATATTAGATTTTGCTTATGTTTTGGGAAATAATGAGTTCAAGTTTTTGCTTGCCGTTAGCATTTTCTGTTAGACTTACACGCCTGTTTTAGCAGTGAAAAAACCAAAAATTGTAGAAATACCAAAAAATCAGCAAAAAATTACCAAACTTCAACAAGAAACCTTACGTTTACCGAACTTCAGTAAAGCTAAACTTCTGTGAAATTCAGATGAATATCGATAATCAGAACTTTAACGGAACAACTGAAAAGTGATTTCAATTTAAAAAGAATAGTGGCGTATGAAGAATATTATTAAAACTTTCAAGAGGACTCATCTGACCATCCAACAGTATTATAATTCTTGAACTTAATTGATGTTCACCCACTCGCTGTATAGCATTTTTAATCGATATTTAGTTTTCAATTAGATTTTAAAGTTCTGCAGAAGCATAAAATTACCACTATAGGGTGACAATGGGTATTCTCGGCAGGTTTGTTCTCTTCGTCATGGGGGGTTTCTGTGAGCCCAATTGCCTGAAACTTGGCCATATAATTCAGCTAAGTTGGGAAGGATTTGAGACTAACACTGAGTTCAATAGGTTTAAAAAAAACCCCAAAGACGAAGAGAACAAAACGGCCGAGAATAGATAATTTCCCCTATCTGGGGCCAGACTGGTTGAATGTATTTGAAACTTGAAATCTTATCTCAAATTTTTAAGACTAAGAGTTAACTGATGCAAATTTGGGCACCTTAACCTTTCTTAGACTTTTCCAAAAAGCACTTTAAAAATAAAAAATAAAAATCACTTCGAGGGCTACTTAACCTAAGTTTACTATAACCTATCAAAGTAATAACATGTATGTGTTTAAAAAGGCAGTCCAAATTTGTAAAAAAAAAACTTTTTTACAAATTTTCGCGCTGGTGGGCCGTCAAATTCTATGAAAATCAAAAGTGGGTCGCAAGCTGAAAAAGTTTGAGAACCCCTGCCATAAACGATTTTTACCATCTTTCTTTTACTCGGAATGTAGGGTTTTTATCTAATTCCCGTCTATCAAAGCTCAGACCAATATAACTAATTTATAAATTAGCTTCCATATCAAGTAAAAAATATTATAAAAGAACAACAATTTCCTTAAAATAACAAGATTGAATAATTGTCCCTCTAATTTTATTTCCGTCTTGTTCACGTCTATTTCGGTCACAACCTGAATTTAATTCGTGGCACATCTTCTATGTGAAACTATAGTATGCTATAAGATGCTGAAAAATAATGATTTAACCGTAGGTGTTATTTCGAAAAGTCGGCCAAATTCTTCGCAATCCCAATCAAATCATGTGTTCAAAGTACAATTTAGCAGAAAATTTTTAATTGAGATGGATGCCCACCAAGTCATAATAAGCAAAAATAGTACAATGAAGAAATCTTTCTCTGTGGTTGTGAAATACGATGTTTCGTATGCAGAAAATCCACGCACACATTTGCTTGCATCGAAGAACACTGTAAACAAACCTTTTGCCGATGGAAAAAAGCGATTGATTTAATTAATTGAACAGCTTTTACTGCATTCTGTAGCAGTGAAATGCAACTTTGAAGTGCCACAGAGCTTTTTGGGTTGTTTTTAATTCTTAATCACTTAACCTAATTTACAGCTCTATTGTCCACTCGGGCACTACGTGAGCGACTTCAATTGACAGCTGCACCTACAGTATTATACAGCGCCTACATGTATTTAATTTTTTACTTTATTGAACTGGCTGCCTTTCTGCTGCTTTCACTTTTCTACTACATGGTAGAATGATGAGCACAAGGATGATGGATGGCCGTTGTTCCTTTCCAGTCCGATTGTGGGTCCATTATGAGTAGCAATTCGCCGTTTTCCAGGTATCCGGGTCCGTTTGAGCCATGGGGCACAGAAGAGGGTCAGTGTCAGCCGCTCTCGGTGAAGAGCAACTGACGAAAAATTGCAAGTGCCGGGGCTGGGAATCAAACCCATGACCATCCGCATATGAAGCGAACGTGTGACCAACTACGCCACGGGCCCCGACAATAATTTTTTTTTTTTTTTGGTTGTTGAAACTGGCGAAATGAAAAATGAACGGTGATGAAGAACAATTCGGCTAACTGGTGCTTTGGTGCGGTTGTCTTCGTCATACGCATAGCGAGAAAAATTGTCAACTCATAAGTGGAGTGAAATTGTAACGTAAAAATGTGGGTCATTATTCGGTTTCCAGTGCTATAGACTGGTTGTTGATAGTCCAAAGCTTTTTGCTTCCATCTGTTGAGCCATTGGAAAAGGTAAGATGGAATATCTGTAGTTATTTCCGTCTGATATGACGGGAAGTAATGCATATGACGATGTATATTCCTACCCTAGTTATACAAAAATGCATTAAGTATTTGGTTCTATTTGCCTTAGGCAGAGCCGGATTGAGAAGAAGGCAGGTGGGCCATGGGCCCATTTCTCCGCATTTCCAGAGGCCCCCAGTAAGTCTCACTTTACGAGGAAAATTTTATCGGAAATCGTGGAAAAACTCATGAAATCTGAAGGATCTTCACAACTCTACAAAAGTTTGACTCTCCAAAAGGTTCCTGGTAAATATTTGTGATATATTTTCATAAATTTTTCTCGGACCTCACAGAAACATTACAGGAATATTCTTGTTTTTTATGCCAGAAATTTTCAAAGTTTAATAAACGTATGACCTATTCAAATCGAGTCCCAGAAGATTTTTGGAGAAACTCTAGTTAGCATACTTAGTGTTTCGTTTTGAATTTGGTTTATTTCTTGCTGGATAAGGATGTGGCGAATACGGCGTCAAAACCCATAAAATTCTTGAAAAAACCCTGTAAGGAATATTCATGAATCTTGAGAGAATTTAGAAAGTTTTACAAACACGCTCTGTAACAATCGACTAATAATATGTCCGGGATTCCATCATGAACTCACTATGGATTTCCACAACAACAAATTTCAACAATAAATAACTACTAAAATTTCCGCTCGGAACTATAGAATTTCCATTGGCCCAGGAAATTCATCCAGGAATATTGTTGAAAATTCCTTGGAATATTTTTCGAAACACTTCGAACAGTCGCGTAAGAACAATTTATGCTTGAATTCCACATGAAAACAACACAGTAATCGACCAGCAATTCGTGCAGAGATTGCACCCAGGCTTCAGCAAAAAAAACAATGTTTGCGCTTTAAGTCATGCCAGAAATTTCTAGAATATTTATGCTGTAATTTCTTCTTGAAATTTCTCTAGGGGCTCTGTCATGAACTTTAATCAAATCTTTATGCCATGAGCTCAATTGCGAAAAACGTTTTATAATCCTTTATATAATTTATCATTGAATTTCAAGTTTGAGTTTTTATTATAAATGAATTATGGGCACCAAACTTTTTTTTTCTAGCAATCATTCATTCCATAAAGGGAGCGTCCATAGCTTTTTAAGCGAATTTTTAATACACAACCCCCCCATCGTAGCATTTCGTCACAAATTCGTAAACCCCTTCCTATGAATGACGTAGCTTAATGAACAACACCTCCCCCCTCCCCCCTTTCAACAACATGTTTTCTGATTTCAATTTTAACTGAAATGTTTAACGAATGTTATGAAAAACCAAACAATAGCAAGAAAACATAGGGTACCAAGCCTCTTTGCCAGACGGTGGTATTTTGGGCACTTTTCAGCTATAATTCAGTCAATTTAAAATCAATTGACTTGAATTTTTGTACACGGTTAGATATTATGCGTATCTCACCACGTACAAAAAAATCAAATCAATTAGCCGAGATGGTTCCACTTCCCTAGGTATGCCGTTTCTTTCCATCGTTTACTTGCAGATATTAGTTTGCTCACTTATAAATCTGTAAAGAATATGTATTAAATTGGTTTAATTTGAATTAAATTCACCAAGACATTTGGAGGATCATGCAGGGGTTTCTTCTGAAATTCATTCTGGGATTCCTCAAGGAGTTCCTTTTGGTATTTTCATTTTTCGAGAATAACTCCCTTTTTGATTTCCCTCTTCATTTGAGAATTCCTCTTTCTTGTACTGTCCCCACTCGCATAACAGTCCCATCTTTGCTGGATTTCCTATGCATATGGAACTGTTATGCGAGTGGGGGCAGTGTATGCCTTCAGAGATTCTTCCAAGAATTCCTTCTGGAGTTCCTTTTAAGATTCCTTTAAAAAATCCTTCTGAAATTCCTCCAGGAGTTTTTTCTAACGGTTTTCTATGAGTTAATCCATAGTTTCCTTCAGAAGGTTTCAAGGTTTTCTTTTCCTATTTTTCTCCAAGTGTTTCTTTGGACATCTCTCTAGGGATTTCAGCCGGGATTTCTTTTGAGATTCCAACACAACTTCTTTCTGGGTTTCCTATAAAAGTTTCTTTCTGGATTGCTCCAGAAGTGCTTCCTGGACTCCTCCAGGACCTTCTTCCGGCATCCCTCCATTCACGCCTACCAGGATTCCTCCAGGAGCTCTTGGAATTCCACGAGCAACCCCTCTCCTCCTATGGTTCCTTCTGGAATTCCTGCAGATTTTTTTTTCTTAGATTTTACCAGGAGTGTTGATTGGATATCTTCTGGGATTCCCGAAAAGTTGTGATTTCTTTAGACATTTTTTCCGGGATTCCTTCAAAAATTTCTTCCGAATTTTCTTCAGAACTTGAACCAGAAGTTCCTGCTAAGACCCTACAAATAGCTCCTTCTGATATTCTTCAAAAAATTTATTCTGGATTTCTCTAAAAGTTCCATCTAGAATTGCTCTAAAAACTCCTAACGGTTTTTTTTTATTTCTCAATGATTTCTGATCAAGCCACAGGCTCGATGTATGCCGGGAATCAGAGGATTTTTTCCCGTTCTTCAGAGAACGGCGCATAGAAACAAGTGGAGAAATTTGGTGCTCAAGAAAGCACTTAACACACTAGCTTTTTACTTTCTTCACCGAAAATTGAATAAGGTCAATGACTTTGCCTGACGCACTTAATGACCACAGAACTATTTCTGATTAGCGGGATGTATTCGGACCACACCGAAAATTCTATTTTGTTCACTACACAGTATTTATATTCTTGAACGAAGAGGCATTCAACAAGAAGACGACGACCGACAGAATCTACGTTGTTAGCGAACCGGTGTCTATTTGCTACTAATCGTACATATGTACAATTTTGGTTGGTGGACTGACCATTCGATTTGAGCTTTCCGCTATGCTTCTGAGAGAGTAGGTTGTTAGGGTGATTCAAATTAAGTACTTAATTCTAGGATTAGTTGGTTATATGTTCACGATTTGAAAGTTCAATGTATGATCATTCGGTACTGAACAATTTCCTTTTAAGATTCCTCCAGGAGCTTCTTATGAAATTCCTCTGGAAGTTCCTTCAGGGATTCCTTCTGGGATTCCTACAGCTCCTTTTGGAATGTTTTCAGTAGATTTTTTTTCTGGGATTTCCAAAGGAATTCCTGTGAAAATGTTATCTTTCTCTTATTATGAACTGATTTAGGAAATCAAGAAGAAGCACCATTAGAAATTCCTTAAAAAAAAGTTCTTTCAGTAATTTAAGAAATTGTTGAACGAATACTTTAAGGAAGCCTTGTAGAAATTATATAAGGAACTTCTGGAATAATGACCTAAGGAATTCCGTAAAACAATTCTTGAGGAATAAAACTCTTGGAAGATTTTCATTGAAATCATCTGGAAGAATTCCAGAAAAAAATCCAGAAGGAGTTTCTACAAAAATCATGAAATGAGTTTCTGGAGGATTCCCGTGAGCAGTTTCTGGAAAACCCCAAATTTAACCCCAATTCCAACAGATTCCAGCCTCTAACTACCACCATAAACCTTTACAGAGTCTCCTAGCAGTCCCTCCTGAGCTATATGTATCACAAAAACCTCTACTCATAGTCCTAGTCGGAAACTCGCCGGAACCCACTAAAATCTCGTCAAATATTGATTAGATTTGCATAAAATCTCCCCTAGAATTCCAATGTAATTGTTCTACTCACGCCAATAGAAATTACCCAGTCAACCAGTGATTGTTATCGTATAAGACGTTTAATAAGATGTTAAAGTGGAGGCGATATGCATACATTTTACATGCGCCTAAATGGAGGCATGCACGCATATGGCCTCCACTTTATCATCTTATGCAACTTACTGGTTGTCTGGGTACATTCCCACCGAATTTTCCAAAGGCATACCATTGGAATCTCAATTATTAGTAGGCAGAAGGCAGTAGGCAGAACCTCCCTCTTATCATCTCTCATTCTTATTACCGTGGGCAGAACCTCCCTTTCATCACGCTTTACAGCCAGGATCCTACCACAGTTTCCACTACAAACCCACTGGAAGAAATTTCCAAAACAATTAACAAAGCGATTGCCAATAAAAAAATACTGAAGGAGTTTCCGGAGGCATTCCAAAAACTTATCCAGTCAAATGTAGAGGAATTCTAAAAAAAAAAAAATACAACGAAATTGCGAAAATTCTCAAAGGAATTACCGAATAGATTTTCTAAAGAATTCTGGTAGGCATTACCATAAAAATTCTCAAAATAATCACCTAATGAATAACAGAAGCCAGTAATGGAATTTTCGAAAGAGTTTCCCAATGCTCTAATATACGTGCAAAAAATAAGGGTTGCTTAATCTCACCATAATTTGACTACACTAGATCGTCATCCGGAATGATTCGGCTTTGAACGAGCAACACCAGGAAATGACAGCAGTGAGGAACCTGCTGTCCGTGTCCAGACGCCGCCGGGACTCCAGTTGCGTAAATTACCTGGTGAATTTGAAGGGAACCAGCGTACCGTTAAAAGCTGCCATAGCCGGTCACCGGACTGTGTAGGAAAATATGGCGCCTATCAAACAATTCAGCAACTGCGGCCAAGAGTCCATCAGCAGAAGTTCGAGCTGTATTCTTCCTATAGTTACAAACAATTTGATTTCTGATCACGCAAAAACGCCTTCGCTCAAAAATGTGTTCGGCCTGCACATTTTTAGTAAACATCCATGCCGCACATGACTGTGTTGGAGACACACATTTTTTTAAAATTGCTCGTACGCTCACATGAGCATGTATTTTGCAATAATTTCGACATGGCAACCTCACTGGGTTTATAAACCACCTTCAAATACCGAAAAATATTGATATTTTGCAAAAATGTGAGCGTATGAGCAATTTTAAAAAATGTGTGTTT